>NC_041053.1:36332042-36632042 GCF_900634775.1 Gouania willdenowi | reverse complement strand
ATGTACAGTTTTGAGGACAGTACAAGGAATTTGACTTGGTGGTTGGTGCACAAAACAAGCAACAAAAAGAAACAAAAGAAATAAAAACAACACAACATAGAACAACCCAGCAACAATAATAATAATAATAATGATAAATATAAAGGATGAGGGATAAATAAAGGATAGATAGAGAATAAATGATAAATAGGATAAATATAAATATATATATACAGTGCAGCAGGTATCAAGCTGGCGGAGGTGGTGATCGGGTGGGGGGGGGGGGGGGGGGGGTTCAGTGGGTGACTTGGGGTGTGTTCATGTGGATGGTGGCAGAGGGAAAGAAGCTGTTTTTTGTTCAGGATGTATACTATATTGGAATATTGGAATATTTCCTAAATATGCACGGCCGGCACACGAGTCGTACTCAACCACCCCATGATGCATTGCGAGCAAAATCATCCTGGGTCTGGCTTTAAGCTAAAAGTCAAACTTCCCCTTTTCAAAACAAAAGCATCTCTTCTTGTCTTCCATTAGATTTTTTAAGCCTTTTGTTTTGAAGTTTACCAGAAGTTAAATCAGTAGCACAATGGAGGGTCTCTGAAAATCTCAAAAATGTCAGCAATGTGTTTCTGTGAGTTTTATGGATCAAATGAGCACATGTTGATATTCTACTTGGTCACTTTCTCACTTAAAATAGAACTTTCAAAGGTGGAAAATCATCAGAGATATTTAGCCTCAGTGTGATTCAGGTTTTTGTTGTTGTAGGTTCCAAATGCATCTTGGGAAACTTGGAAGTATACTTCAGTGAGAACGCTCATCATCCTCATCATACTAATAGTATATAGTAGACAGTAAACACTCAATGAGAATGTAGTGCATAGTACGGAGTGTGCCATTTCAAACACACCCCTCTGTCACCATTATATATAACAACAATATTCAACTTTAAAGTTTATTTTCTTTAATGTAATTGAGAATTCAAAGGTTGTCGATGTGATGAACATGGTGAATAATTATAGCGAAAAACACCTTTGCAACTATTGTTTGAAGAGTTTCTTCAACGCCTACAAATGTTCTGTTGCCTCTTCATGGATTTCAGTCACATGACCGTGAAGCTTCACTTCCTCAATTTTGTGCAACGAATCAACAAAAGAATCATTCTGAATAAGAAAGCTTATCGTCATGCCCATGCAGCCTCACTCGTGCCTCGTAAACACTTTCTTCTCCTCCGTCGCTGTGATCAGGCATTAACATTAATCTACCAATACCTGCTAATCCCTCTTTAACATCCTGCTCGCTCACTTTCACCTTGGCAAAACAAAAAAAGGTTACATTTCATTAGGGGGGGGGGGATTTCTGGCACCTTTCCAATGAAGTCCTTCATTTTGAATGTCATGTTTAAATGAGCCTGACCACAATTGACCCCATGCTGTAGGAGAAAGTCACCATCAAAGGCTTGGAGTGATCGTAGGTGTGTTGCGCAATGAATAAAAGAGCATTGTTTTTTCAGACGCCCACTAAAAATTATCATGTAACAGATCCACTTGTAAAATCCCAGCTTTGAAACATTTGTGTCCGCCTGACGTCAGAGGTGTCTGCTAACGGCTGAGAAAAAAACATGGTCCACTTGATGCGGTTCTTAATAAAAAATGTATGAAAACTAGGTAGTGGACACAGTTTCATAATAATAATGCATTGGATTTTATATAGCGCTTTATCATAGACACTCAAAGCACTTTACAGAATGAAGGTATTATTCTTTCACTCCACACTTTGTGGTGGTAAGCTACAATTGTAGCCACAGCTGCCCTGGGGCAGACTGATGGAAGCGAGGCTGCCATAGTGCGCCATCAGCCCCTCCGACCACCACCAACACTCACACACTACATTCATACTATGCAATGTGGGTGAAGTGCCTTGCCCAAGGACACAGTGACAGATACCACTGCAACGACTGTCCCCCACTGTACATTTACAGCAGCATTTTAGTCAACCTTTTTTGGATCGTGACTCCATTTTAATGTCACACATTTCTGACGAACCCAAAGACTTTCATTTTCCTCTTAGAATTAGTTTTGGATCATGTTTGTTATGCTGCGTTACAAACTCAGAGTAGCCAGGATTTGTGATTTTTGTTTTAAAATACAAAAATTATATTTCATTCTAGTCTATTCTTTTATTATTTAATATATATATTATTTGTTATATTTTAGATTTATATTTGAGAAAGTGAAAATATAGAAGACAGTTTCTTCTGATTGTGTGTTGTGTTTTAATTTTCAAAAGAATAATTAAAAAATAAATAATCAGAAACGCATTCTTTAATCAATTATTAGACATTTCAGGCGACCCCATTTCAATTCCAGTCAACCCCACATGGAGTCACGACCCCAAGGTTGAATAGCCGTCATTTACAGACTTAAAGTTGCTGCTGCTACTTGAGTTTAGTGTATAAAGGGTAAAATAAAGGGTCTTTTGCTTGCTGATAACAGTTAAAACACACGTAATAAGATACAAATGTACTGTATAGAGTCAATGATTTATATGGATTGCCTTGGGATCTGGGTACTCAGTACACTTTATCCCCCCAGTCCAACGCCCCTGCCTACCAGACCCAAGTCCCTGATTAGGCCTTGGATCTGAACCAGCAACCGTCAAGCTAAAAGTGTGTCTCAGTGTTTTAGAATCACAACCTATTTGAGTAAGATTTGAGCAAATATTTGCGGAAGAAAAAAAAAAAAAAAAACATCGCAAACATCATTGGCATCATTTCTTTGATTCAGCTGCAATCAGATTAAAAGAGGAACAAGTTTTAAAAGTGTGAACATCTTACCTGCTTCTGGGCAGAAACATTGACTCCTTGATGAAAACTGAGCCAGATAAGAGGATGTACCAGCAGCTTCCAATGTCATCAGGGCTGGAAGAGATTGACAGAAAACAAAAATATTAGGTAAAAGCACCAAACATGCAGAGAAACACGGTGGCACATTACATTATTCTCCAAAACTTGCGACTTTTGAAAATATACCTTTGTGTCTTACGTGGGTAACATGAGACTAAACTCATTAGATCGGTTTGGTTTTTGATTCATTTGAGCAAAAAGGCCACATTGATATCCTAAAAGAAAAAAAAGAAAATATTCCTAGGTTTATTCTTGATTTCAAACAAAAAAAAGATTGACTTAATAACTTTTTTTGTGACCCAAGGTGGAACCTGACTAATATGTTAAGGTTTCATTTATTCAGACAACTGTTCCTCAGTTAATCCACTTTGATTGCCTGACATGTTTTGACTGGCAACTGCCAGTCTTTGTCAAAGGCATCTGCTGATCGGTTTCCTTTGATGTTTCATTGACTTCCGCGTAATAATTCCAACAAGATTTCTTTTGACATGTAATAAAAATAATAATATTAAATCACTTCTCAAAACACACCTACAACCACATATTATTCAAGAAGAAGACAAAAATTATCTTTCTGGAATTATTACATGGAATTATGGAATGGAACCTGAGTGTCCAAGAAAGCAGAACACACTTTAAAGCGCAGTGGTCTGTCCTGTGGAGATACTTAAATCGGACCGATTCAAGCTGCATATGCTGCGTTTGGTCTTTGAGCCCTCTGGATATTTGCATGCAGATAAAAGCAAGCATTAATGTTTTAATCCATCTTTTGAGCATTTGTTTACATTCTCTGTAGTTTGACACTCACGACCTCTTTGATAATCCCGCGTATAAAAACCGTCAAGGATTCCAGCGAGCCTGTGAGATTATCTCTCTGGCTGCAGCGAAAGCCCGAGGATGCGAAACTGATACGTTTAAAATCATGACTGTGTTTTCCAAAATATTTGGCATGGTTTATACACAGCAACTCAATCTAACAGCTTTACATTTAGCATGTTTTCAGCCATTCATAACTAGCTGAATGCTAACTTCGGTAGATGCTAGCAGTTCATGATCATGAACAGGCTGAGAAGGTGCAGAAAAAGGATGGATTATATCTGACAGTAACAGGAAGCAGGAATCCAGTGACTGGCATGACACACAATACTGATAGCATCTCGCACCAGAGCTGAGAAGCTGCCAGGTTTAGTTTTGAAAAACGATAAAACCACAAATTTCCCGTTTGTTTTATGACTTTTACAATTAATAAAAATGTGATGGATTTAGTTGATGTAAGGGTAAAAAAACTGTACAGCTAGATTATTTGTGCGGCCCCAAAAAAAAAATGCAGATAATTGACTTAAAAAAAAAAAAAAAAAACATGAAAAATTACTGAAAAATTCACTCCAAAAGTACACGTCATCAACAAAGAAACACAAGAAAAAAATGGTTAAAATGACAGAAAACAAAAAACAATAAAACACACATAAAAGACTCCAAATCCCTAATATGACAACGATACAAAAAATTCAAAAACACAAAACTACAAAAACACGAGACAACGAAAAAGCACAAAATGACACCAATAATACAAAATAAAAATAACACACAAAGCCTTAAGTTCATTACTTGTAATAATTTTCAGGTTGTTTCATATTCTAAATGCTAACATGAATGTTGATAATGGGGCCCTCTGATCAGAAAACATTTTTGACCCATAATTTTTAGGGCGAGAAAAGGACTAAAGGTAAAGTTTTACTCTAGGTTTGAGGGGAAGGATTTGAATTATTGACATCATTGAAAATGCCATAAATGTGTGGCTGGCTGAGCCGCTCGGCATTGCAGAAGCAATGATAACAACAAGAAGGGAAAAGTCTGCTTATTGCCAATGACGATAGCATCTTTAGACTGCAATCCTTTTATGCCTTTTTAAATAAAGTTGCAACGTACCATAATAAACTGATGAGTTCCCTTCTGCTGTTGTTTTTAGACACCAAACTGTATTAACTCATTTTCATGCTTTTATCATTTTGGTTGGAACACTTATTTGATCCCTTTCACTCATATGTTAAGGTTTCATTTATTCAGGCAACTTTTTTCAGCAGATGCCTCTAAGGAAGACTGACAGTTGGCAGTGTAAATATGTCAGGAAATCAAAGCAAATTTCAAAGTAGATTTCCTGAAAAAAGTTGTCTGAATAAATGAAGCCTTAACGTATTATCTCCAAAACAGAATTATTAATCCCATTATCAACCAATGATAGTGCTGGGTGATATGAACCAAAACTCATATCTTGGTATTTTCTCAAAATGCCGCAAAACGATAAAAATCTCAGGATTATTAATTCAAAGAAAGTTTGACCAGAAAGACAATTCTGGGTTCAATTTGCTGATGCAAAATGCCACACAGGCACATTTATTAACAAACGTTTGCACAATATGTACCACTTTTGGCTTTTACTCCTATAAGAGACAGCACATGTGAGTGAGTTCTTTAGTGTGACATGCTTAGGGGAAGGTCTGGTTTAGGACGCATTCAGCAATCAATTTAGCTGTGCTTTCCATGCTTTATTTTAATATAAAATAAGACCGCTTGTTCCTGTTTTTCAGGGTTGTGGGGGTCTGCCGGTGCCCATCTCCGGCTCACACTGGGTGCTAGGTGGGGGTACACCCTGGACAGGGCGCCAGTCCATCGCAGGGCAACACACAGACAAACAACCACTCTCACTCACATTCACTCCTGTGGGCAATTTAGAGACTCCAATCAACCTAACGGTCATGTTTTTGGATTGTGGGAGGAACCTGGAGTAAACCCATGCAGCATGGTGGAGAACATGCAAACTCCACACAGAAAAGTGTCCTTGTTGCTGTGAGGTGGATGTGCTCACAACTAAGCCACCATGCGATATACACAGTACATATATACATATATTGATGTAGGTGATTAATTTAAATTTTCCATATAATCAAAATAAAAAATAAAAAATATAAATCTTGAATCTTAATTGCTCAGCCTTCTGAACTCTGCTCAATAGCTATGTTTAACTTGTTTTTTTTCCTAATTTATTTAGTTATTCATTATTTTTCATTCATAATGCTATTCTTTTCATGGGATGTTTTTAGTTACTATTCGTAAATCAATATTTTTGTGTTTAACCTTGTTGGGGGACTGTTCAATTTTGTTTGCATTTTATAATGTATGTTCAATGTATAAATTAATAAAGCAATAAATACATGTTAAACAATAAAGATTGCCCAGCGCTAACTGATGATTTACATGAAAGAACAACAAATGCACATAAATATCACCAATATATACAACAAAGTCTTACCAGCAGCTTCAAACGTACTAAAGTAAAAAGCCTAAAAGTGTCTCTTGTACATTTTTTTAAATGAACATAAAGCTGACCTCGTGGGTTCTTGGGTGTAAATAAGGCAGAATTTTCAAGCATTTCCCTTTGGTGAAAGTGTGAAAAATCATTGAGTAGTTTCATATCAGCAAGGTGGGAACACATTCTGCTCACAGGATGGAACAGGCCGAGTGCTGCTCAAACTCAGACGCTCAGCGCTCGCACCCAGCAGCAGTTTGCTGACTGAGAACAAAGTCTCTCCTCTTCATCCTCCTCATCCAATCTTCACACTTCTCCTTGTAGATCTAATGAGGCTGGAGATGGCAGATCCTATGCTGACACCACCAAACCCACTCTTTTCCTTTTCCACCAGCTGATCTACAGCTGCCCCCCCTCCCCCAGGGACTCGGTTCATCCCTTAATGGTTCTTCTTCGCATTCGGAAACAACACGAATGAAACACTCAATTATTAATTGCTGGTACACAGCTGTACTGAGCACCGCACAGAGCCGAGGAAGAGGAGGAGGAGAAGATGCAACGCCAAAAAAAAGTGGGAGACAGAAGACTGTTATAGACCACGACAGCTTGACTGAACTGGGTCACACGTTCTGGAAGCGATAATCAAACGGCAAAACACCCAAACACCCACTGGGAATCCTGCACCGGGAGGGGAACAGGGTGACATGTGTGCCACGGAGACAGTGGCACCACTAGTGATGCAGGTGATGAGTGGAGAACGGGAACATTTAGTTAAAAATGAAATTCAAACATCGGTTGTTGAATGTGAAGATGAATAATAAATGAATGCTTAATAAGTCCAAGCCAACTTTTAGATTTCCACATGTTTCCCTTTAAATGTGCAGATGTTAGTGTAATTGAGATATCAAGCTTCTCTGAATACTGAGATATAACAATAACATTTTAAATAATTTTTTTCTTCTTCTTTTTTTTTAACAATAGGGTCATTTCAACAAATGACCAACAACACTTTGGTCTCAAATAATTCACAATATTTTACCAATTGGGTTCTTTTTCTTACTATGAACTTTATATTTTGTTAAAGTGCACTGAGATGACTTAGTTGTAATTTGCGCTATAAAAATAAAGTTGAGTTGAGTTGAAGACCCAAACATCTTTGAGCCTAAAACCCTGTTTTAAAGTATCATTCTTTTTTTTTCTTTTATTAAAACAACACAATCTTAAACAACTGTATTGCTATACTTTAACTTTGTGAATCAAGTTCAATTAAAATGCATTAAAAACACTTATGAGCTCAAACATGATCAAAAACTAATTCTCAAAAAAAAATGTCTTTGAAGTCGCCAGAAATTCTTGCTATCAAAATGGGGTCACAATCCAATCTGCATAATCTGCACTAAATACTGTTTTTTTCCACTTATTTACAAAATAAGATTCTTTAAAAAGTCATCATTATGATCTATAGTTGTTTTTAAATAGTTTTAAGAGCAAAATGTTGCAGTCAGACAAACGGGGTACTTGGATTAAGAAATAAGAGGGGGTACTTGAGCCAAAAAAGTTTGAGAACCACTGATTTATACAAAACTTGTAAACTAACGAGTCGTGACTTTCTGAAGTTTTGGGGTGGAAATTACGATTAAACATACAGTATAAGGCATGTTTGTATAGGTTTTGCTCCAGCTGGAGCAGAGAGGGTGATGAGCTCCACTCCAGAGGAGGTTAAAGGTGAACCATTGGATGTTAACCCTCTTCACCAGCAACGCTGTGCAACGGGAATGGCTTTCGCTCCGTAATCTCCAATCCGTAAATCCCTAAAGGTTCATGCTTTGGCAGGAGAGGATGTTTTCATGAGATATTAAGTGTGATTGAGTGTGACTGTGTGTGTGTGTGTGTGTGTGTGTGTGTGTGTGTGCGTGCGTGCGTGCGTGCGTGCAGGATATAAAAGATACTTTTATAACCCCGTATGCGTACTTTATTACTATAACCGTCTTAGACAGCAGACTGTGGTGAAGAGTGTAGTCATTAACCAGATCACCTCCATCATATTCATCCAATAGCCTGAATTTCCCACAGAACCAACAAAACACACACGTGCTAAAGTGGCTGATACTATAGTCACAGAGGAATATTAGGTTAACTGATATTTGTTTGAATTAATATTAAAAAATCCTAAATGGTGATTTTGAACCATTTAAAGGGGTCGCCTGAAATGTCTAGTATAAATAAAACAAAATAAAAAAATAATTTTGTTTATTTTTTTATCTATCTTGCACACTTAAAAAGAAATAAATAATATCACAGAAATAGACAAAAAAAGGAGGCAGAAAACAACAAATAATTATTATATTTTTTTCAAATTACACCACATACAATCTCAAACAACTGTACTCTACACTTTTACTTTATTAAATGTAAATCTTTGTTTAAATAAAATGCAGTATTAAAAAAAAGTGTGCAGGCATTTATTGTTACTTTGAGAGCTGATACTGGCTACTCTGCATTAGTAACACAATATAACATGTTCAAAAAAGGCATTTTAGAGAAAATCAGTCTCTGGGGTTGCCAGAAATTTGTCATATAAACAACAAGAAAAAGGTATGGAACCACTGCTTTAAGTTATACGCCAATGCAATGCCAAAGCAATATAACCTGAGAGAGATACGGTCATAATTAAAATCCCCCCATTGACTTTTAAAGCCCCCCATTCTGCAGTATAGTATCAGCACTGCTACACACGAGCACATAAAGAAGTGACATTAAAAGCTTGTATTTTTAGAAGAGCATGCTGATTAAGATCCTCACTGTGTGGTTTTATTCCCTGCTCCAATCAGGGACTTTTATAGGTTAACGCATGTGTGTTAGACACACAATAGACAAATGTGTGCAGACAAAAAGCTGCGATAAATGACGACCATGTGACAAGTCGGTGCAAAAGAAATGAGCGAATAGAGGATGAAATAAATAACTTTCTTCTGTGTATTAGCCCAGGGCTACACAAGTAAACTAATAGTTGTGTTTAGTCAGTGAGGAACCACACTTTGTTATTCTACAGTACAGTTATCGCCATGAAAAAAAGTGGCAAATATTAATAACCCTAAATGATTGATGAATGTTGGTGCTCACTGTGATATCTGATCAATTTCTCTGTCTTAAAGCAGATCAAGACTTATTTTTCAAATCACTACCCAGTTAATGCCTCGTCAGTGATTTTTAGGTAGATTTACACTGAGAATACCCACTAAACCTGTGGTTCTCACACTACCACCTCTAACTTTTTAATCCAAGTACCTCCTTATGTCCGACTAAAACATTTTGCTCAGAATTCTCTGAAAAAGTAACTATAGATCATAATTATGGAATGAATGAGTGAAAACACACATTTTAAAGAATCTCATTTTGTAAATAAGTGGAATGAAACTGTATTTAATGCCTCGATAGATTTATTTCTATATTTTTTATGAATTCCGGTCATTTCCCGCCTGGTGTGGAATCAAGATTGACACTTTTCAGTTCATGTTCTAATCAAAATCATTTCTATCGTCAATTTGTGTTTTTTGTGTGTCATTTTGTGTATTTTGTTGTTTTGTGTCCCCCCTCTCCCTGAATTTTATTTGAGCTAGATTTATATTTGAAAAAGTGAAAGGATAGAATGCAGTTATTTCTATTTAAATATACTAATTAAAAAAAAATTAAAAAAAATTAAAAATGTGTTTTTATTCAGAGATTTATTTTTTTGAAAAATTATAAAGTACTAGGCATTTCAAGTGACCCTAAATGGGGTCCCGACCCCAAGTTAAAAAAACCTGCTCTAAAGCTTAAAATCTTGGAAAGCTCTGATTAAATTTGTCAAAGTTTTTTTTTTTTTTTAATGTTTCTCCTCTCTACTTTACTCCTCTTTCCTCTTCACACTTTGCACATTTTTTGTAAAAAAAAAAAAAAAATCAAAGAAAATATGTAAAATAAATTAAAAATAAATAAATAAATCTATTTTTACTTCACATCACATTTGTGGTTTCAATAGGGAACTAATAGAGTTCCTGAAAAATGCTGAAGATTTGCATGTTTTCAAGGGAATTCAATTTATTTATTTTTTCTCCTATTTTTACAGGAATTTTAGAAAAATATTTAATCAATTTAAAATGTTGGTAGACATGTAAACTTCATATCTGTGTTTATGTTATGATGTTTGTCAATAAATGATTTTTCTTTGCACACACACGCACCTCTTCATCTGCATTCTTATTGTTTAAACAGCTTCTGTGCCTCCAAGGGGGTTTTCCAATGATGTGTTAACTTTTTGACCTACACAGCACCCCCCACCCCACCCACCCCACAACACGAGAGGATCAGAGAGTAATGAACCCTCTTTAACCCGTGGAGATGCTAAGACAGTTAATTAACCATCTTACATCTCACTGCGGGTGCTTTGAAAATGTCACTGTGTGACAGCAGTCAAACACCTTTCACGTGTGTGATTTTTAAACACCAAAATGTCAACACGCCAAAGTATAATTCTACTCAACAACAACAACACTAAGTAGAATATTTAAACAACAATTAACGTCCATGACAGAGATCTACAGTTAAGAGTTCTCCATGTTGGCTTAGTCCAGTGGTTCCCAAACTTTATTCTGCTGCACCCCCCATAGGAGAATTAAAAACTCTCAAAGTGTCTCCCCCCCTCCCCAACGCAACAAAATGTAAAAAAAAAGAAAAAAAGACAATGAAAATGAAAATGAGAGAAAATGAAAAATGGGTAAAGAAAAGGTGCAACTTAAAAAAATAAATACATTTGGACTATTCTTCAAATCTCATAAAAATAAAGCAGAACTAAGTAACTTTTTCACCTTAATAAAACCTTCTCCTACTACGATCACCCCATAAACTAGTGTAAACAAGTGTTTATGGGGACATCGGAGGGTATTTCACGCCCCTGCTGACCCCATTGATGTTTCCTTTGGAGTTTTCTTGACTTCCGCGGAATAATTCCAGCAAGATTATTTTTAGGCTTCTTTTTGAAAATAATACTATTATTCAGAAAGAAGACAAAAATACTCTTGCTGGAATTATTACGCGGAAGTCAAGGAAACATAAAAGTAGGTGACAGATGTCAGAAGATCAAAGTGAATTGGAGTGCACATGTTTCAGCAAAGTCATTGGTAAAGCTAAGAATGCCTTAAAATGCTTATGAATGAAAATAACTATATTTTACAAGAGAGATGTAGTTACAAATATGGTAAAAATGCATCACTGCAGCTGAGATTATACTCCAACAGTTAAAAGATTCGTGATAATCTTTCATTTTATCGCTTAAAAATGGGCTCCAGGTGTTTTTCCATTATTTATGTATTTTTTAAATGGTTTTCTGTGATAAAAGTTGCTAAGGTTGTATCCAAAGCTGAGTAAAAAAGAATATAAAATGTATATTTGATAATGCTTGGAAACCAGCTATCGTACAGTATTTGCCAAGAATAAGCTACCTCAATTTAATAATATTGATACAGCTTCAAATATAACAATCTTATCATGGAACCCATCAAAGCAATAAGCTGTAGTTTATGATGCTTAGTTTATATTGGCCTACAGATATGGGAGACAGGTGCCAAAACAAGCCATAAAACTCATAACAAGGTGCACAAACACAGAAAATTGAGTCTTAGAAAAAAGACATTAACCCTCTGATCTCCTTTATGTGGGTTTTTTTTTTGTTGCCAAAATTCAAAAACTGAATCTGGCCATTTATGTGGTTTATAGCTAGTATACTGTTTTATTTCCAGCAGATTTATTTCAGGGCCGTGAAACTCTCTGAGCTTCAGTTGCACCGATGTGATCAGCAGTGGCCATAAATATCATCACGTTTCTTCACAAGCATCCATGTAGGAATAAAAAACAAACCAAAAAAACAAAGCATGAGAGTACTTACTAGTAAAGGACTTCATTGGCTTCGTGTCTCTCGTAACGCACCGTCTCACACATGATTCTGAAAAGAGAGAGAGCAGAGAAAGGTTGGCAGGAAATAGGGATAAAAGGAAATCACAGAGGAATTGGTACACCTTCTAATAATGTGTACAATGTGTATTAAACACCTCATAAACGTTGTGTTATTTGGGATTAAAAGTTTCGGATATTTTTTTTTTTTAAAGCTCACAAGGAATGTTATTCAAAACTCTGACAGCCAGTATTAGTGATAAATGTAACGCTAGTAGAAACGGAGCAAGCGAAGTGTTGGATTCAGGTGTAACAGGTTGTGTAATCATGTTTGACTGAGAGGGAGTCTGTTAGCTGCATTATCCTACGCTGTGGGACGGCTATTGTTAGAGGGGAAACCATTGTTCTTTCTGCCACAAGTTCCTCTGGTGGTTACATAAGCAACAAACACCACCAAAAATTAAAACTTAATACATAGTAGATATCCACCCCAACACACACACACACACTAAAATACACCAGAATTAACAAGGACAACCAACCTAAAGCTGGAAACTACTTTTTTATTATTATTTAATTCATTTAAAGACAGTGTAGGCCTCATATCAAATCGAAAATCACCTATTCTGGGAAAAAAAGGTTACATTTTTAGATTTTGCCTCGTTTACACTTGTTTATGGGTGATCGTAGTAGGAGAAGGTTTTATTAAGGTGAAAAAGCTATTTAGTTCTGCTTTATTTTTATGAGATTTGAAGAAGAATAGTCCAAATGTATTTATTTTTTCCAAAAAGTTGCATCTTTTCTTTACCCAAATTAGATTTTCAGCTGACTTTTTGTACGATTAAGGTAGGCCTAATCTATCTGACATTCAAATATATTGCAAGTGCAACACTCATACTGTATCACCTATTTCGAATCACTTGAATCTGACCATTATTTTGTCCTTTTATCATGTTTAGTATTGTATATCATACCAGTGCAATATACCTAGAAAACTTTATGGAGCCTAAGCAGTGTAGCCAGGACCTGGTCACTGTTGAAACGCCGGACATGTGCAGCAAAAGCTTAAGCAGCGAACTCGGTCTTTCTGCTTGGAGACTCAAGCCACGTTGGGCAAAAAAATATTTTTAAGGAATCAACGCTCCAACGGGAAAAATAATCAGAATCTCTGTCAGACTGGCCTCCCACACCGTCAGCCATGGCGAGTTTATACCACTTGAACTTTGACCTAATGTAGAAAAACTGAACCAGAGCGAGAGTGTGAAAAGGCTTACTGACATGTCTGGAAGTTTGACGCACTGCATTATGGGACGTGGAGTTCAGTAGACTGATGTACAGAAGATAGAAGCATTTTTCCTTCATTCTTTTTTATATTTATTTTACTTTTTTTATTCATTAAGAACATTTTAATTCAAAACAGAACAGAGATGTACTGCACATGAAGACAAGGACAGATATAAACTATTTAAATAATAATTGAAAAAAAAACATTCATAAAGCAAAAACAATAACAAAAAACATATCGAAATAGAAAAGGGAGTTTAGGTCACATTCAGTTTTAGAGAAATTGGTTTACAATTCCTTTAATTGTAGTCATGCTGTAATCTTTTCCTAATGCATAACTTTATGATTCCGTGTCTTTTCCTTCATTCTTAGAGACAGTGAGTCGCTTGACCTCAGTTTTATTTAAGTTGATTCTCGGTAAATCCCATAATATCACCTCAATCCGCCAAACATTTCATTTCGGTCGGATTCTGATCTTTCCGTGTTAGCCCCAAATCAACCATCCGCCAATGTTTTCAGTGAAAACACAGGAAATGTGTTGGGAAGTCCCTTTGGCAGAGTTTTTGGGGGCAAATGCAAGAAATCCCGGATGGATAGAAGTGTTTTTACTTCATTCTTTCTGGCTACAGAAATAATTATTGATAAAATGAGGCTGACACTATGATTTATCTGATGAGATTTTCATCTCCAGCAGCTTTAAAACACTGATGAGGAATCCAGACAACTAGATGTTATTTTCCAAAATAAAAGGTCTTCAACACTCAGAACATGCCAAGGAGAGGAAAGCTGCAGGGAAACCAGAGGGAGTGTCCAGCTGATCTGGAGGACACGCCCACATGTGGCACTAAGGTTGAGAAATCAGCTCATAATATATAAACCAATAGATTAAATAATTATCAAAATATGGAAATGGTGGCAGTTATATTTAAATATAAATAGAGAAAATTATATAAAGAATATACAGAGTTGGTGCTAGGAGAGATGTCTTATGCTGCATGCAGTTGCACTCGGAACCTGGAAAAATCCGACAGAACAAATCGGAAAAGTGCAATAAAATGGCCACTGAGCTTGGGACCCCGACTCAGGAACTCGGAATGACGTTTTAACAAAATGGCGGCGCCCACCATTTACTTTTATGTGTCGACTAAAAGTGCAGAATAACTCTGTCGTGGTATTTCCATCTCTACTCTGTGAATTCGAACGCCGCTCTGCGTACATAATGATACCCGTATAGTTCAATGCACTACAGTCTATGATTCAATGAAGCATGCAGGATTCCCCCGCAAGGAGTGTGACGATATATCGTGATATTTTTTCGCACGATCAATTATCGATATGCTCACGCTAAATATCGATTTTCTTTTTCTTCTTCTTCTAAACCTTTTCTGCTTTTTCACTAAAATGTGCAGGTACGTCTTCACAGAAATGTTGTCACTGTTTGTTGAAAGAACCAATATATTGTTTACTGGAATTTTGCACTATATTGGTGTCACTGGTAAGAAAGACCCTATTTTTTGTTTACAGAAAGGACTATTGGAGATACTTATTGGTTTACATTGGTATGTTGACACTTATTTACAGAAATGTTGCACTACAATAGTGTCACTGTTCATGAAACACTTTTTCAATTTATTGTCTTTCAGAGATATACAGTAAAACAAAAAATTTATTTTTTCGCTTAATATTCTTTTTTTCTTGTTATGTCAGATTATCGCAGATTGATTTCTGACCAATATTTCGATAATCGCAGTATCGTCATATCGTGAGATAATCCTTATCATGACCTTTGTATTGCGTATCGTATCGCGAGGTACCCAGAGGTTCCACCGCTGGTGCGTTCGTCTTGCTTAAAGTGTATGATGTTTCTCTCTCTCTCTCTCTCTCTTACCCAAGGAGTTAATATATATTTCCCCAGCAGGAATTTTTGCCCTTCGAAAAACTATAAAAACAATCATCAGCTTGCTGTGGCCAGCCATATTTTCTGAGCTTACTGAATGAAGCGCATTCACCTCGAAGGTCGAAAATGACGACCTGGATCTTTCGGGTTCCGAGTGCAATGGAATGCAGCATTGGAGTGGTTCTCCAACTTTCTCTTACTTCTGAATCTAAGTACCCCCTTTATACGACTACAACATTTTGCTTAGAATACTATGAAAGACAACAATAGAACATAATGGTGGTATGAATGAATAACACACATTAAGTGTGTTTAGTGCCTCCTGAATGAAATTATTACTATAGTTTTTTTAATCATGTCCGGTCTTCTACCGCCTGGTGTGGAATCAAGACTGACTCTTGTATTTTCAGTTAATGTTCTCATCAAGATCATTTCCATCATCATTATTATAATTATCATTTTTACCTAAGAATAAACATTATAAAACCCCATATTTTTAGTGCTTTCAGTTTTCAATTTATCTCTCTCAAGTACCCCCTGTGGTGCCATCCCCCATTTTAGAAACACTGTCTTAGACCGTTAAGTTGTACATTTGGACAGCCAGTATAAAACATACAGAATGCATCTAAAATTCAGAGCGAAATTTACCTCGAGAAACTGTATAAATGTCACCCCTAAAAAAATTAAAAACAACATACTTTGAGAAGAATATAGTATTACACTCAGTGTAAGTAAACACTAAATGATCACAACAGAAGTGGCTTAAAAATAGCTGTAGGTGGGCGTTGCGTTGTAGCCTCTTAGCGTCGGAACTTAAAAACAATTCAAGCTTTGAGAAAACAATTTGATGTAAAAAATTATAATGACAACACATTCCTGACTGAAATGTCAGGGATGGGAAAAAGAACAATAACATAATCCCATGGTTTGTGGGATGTCTGGCTGGGAGCTTTTCCTCTCGCTGTAAGCAGAGGGCTGGTCCGTGGGACCACGGGGACATTCCTCGGGATCCAAAAGATTGGAGGAAGGAGCAGGGTTACTGCAGGGTGGGAGGCCTCTCAGGGGTCACACAATGGAATGTTCCAGCGTGCATATCATGCTCTGATACATTGTTCTCCCTGGCTTAGCGTAATTCACGTGTGTGCACACATGGAGGGATGGGAACAGACTTCTGACACTGCACTGATGTGAGCGTCAAAAACACCGTCGACGCCATGAGGCAGGAGGGCGGGGCGAGGAAAGTGTTCCATCTGTGGCAGGAAATTTCATTTACAAAAGTGCGTGAAAGACTCTCTAGTGCAGGGGTGTGAAACTCATTTTAGTTCAGGGGCCAAATACGGAGCAGTTTGATCTCAAGCGGGCCACAAATTTTATGTGGGAAAACGTTTAATTTCAACATTATTGTGCCCTAGTTTGCACTTCTACGTATTGAGTTTCATTTACACAGTAAGTCATGTTTTCTCTGTCATATTTACGTTCTTGTGTGGGTCGAATTGGATGCTCCAAAAGGCCGGATTTGGAACCCGAGCCATGAGTTTGACACATGTACTCTAGTGTCTGACAAAAGTAAATCATACCCTTTGTCTAAAAACTCCCTTAAAAAGAATAGAAATGCAAGATTAATAAGATACAGGAATACTATTATTTTATTTTGCAATTAGCAGCAAATTATGCATTTTTCCAAATAAGTAAACTACATTTTGCCTTAGAAAGAAGACAATTTTCATCTTGTGAAAGAAAAACACATTGTAAGAAAGGAGCAGTTATTTCAACACAAAATCTCTGATGCCTCGGTGTGGGTGGTGACCTAAAAGAGAGGTTTGTTTAGGCAACATTTCTATTGGATATTCTCGGTTTGAGCACCAAAAAAAAATGAAGAAATTGGCAAAGAGCAATAGAAAGAAAAAGTTGTGCAGAATAATAAAGTTTCCCCTTATTTCAGAGGACACCAGTCTTTAGAAACCAGTTAATTAACATCCTCTGCTTTGGTATTTCCACTTACACCATCTCAATAAAATCCAAAAATATTGACTCATTTAACTTTGATTTAAATAGGATTTTATGTTAATTCAACTGGGATCAAATCACTTAATTTTGATTAAATAAAATGGGCTTTTAAACAGAAATATTAAGTCTTTCACTGTAATTCGGTACAGCTGCAGAGTTGCACAAGCCTCTCAAATACATGTGCATTAGACATGTGATTTCCAGCTTTGACATCAAGAGAAAGAGCTGCTTTGTTGATTTTTTTTCTGGCTAAGATGACATTAAATTAAGAAAACAGTGAATGAATGGGCGTGAGGATGGAGAACACTGTGCTAACACTGTTATGCACAAAAACAGTATTCACTCATCATCTGAAGTCAAATAACAAAATAATATCAAATTAGGGCAGCACAATGAATCCAATTTTACCCGTGATCACGATTTTGGTTGTGACGATTACAGGATTCCTGCGGACCCTTAAAAAGTCTTAAAAGGCAATAAATTCATAAATCTAAAAATAAAGCCTTAATTGTCATTAAAATGTTTTAAATCAATGTTTCAAAAGTCTTACATTTTAACACATAAGTATGATTCGATGATTGTAATTAGTCTCATGTTTCAAAAGAAATGGTAAGTTTTTTTTATTAATAATAATAATAATAATATTTTAATAATTTACCATAACATTGTGCAATCACGAGAGTGGAACCAACTAGAAAACAGTGACGTGGTTGCTGCGTCATGCTTGTAGCAACTTTTAACAACATGTGGAAATGTAAATTTAAAGAAAATTGTGTGTCCAACAAAGACTTTTCTTAACTTATTGATTTTTTTTGTATTTTTGTTGTTTCATAGATTTCTGGCTGATTGTGTAGTAGCTTTGAGTGATTTTGATTATTTTAGTCAGTTTTTTTGTGTGTATTTTAGTGTCATTTTGTGTATTTTTGTGTTTACTTTGGGGGCCCCCAGTTGCACATCTGCACTAGACACTGGAAAAAATTGGCCCTCAACCCTATGTACTTCAATTTTTTTCCTCAATTGTGTTTCCTGTGAATTTGGTGTTAAATTTAATTTGAAACAGCATTAAAAAATATTGAATTTTCTTTGAGTGAAGCTGTAGGAACCCAGGATTAAATAGATCTGGGGCGTAGTCCGTAGGGACATGGTTTGGAACCGGAGGGTCGCCGGTTCAAGTCCCAGTACGGACTAAAAGAACAGAAGTTGTTCTGGTAGCTGGAGAGGTGCTAGGGCACTTCTCAAGCACTGCCGAGGAACCCTTGAGCAAGGCACCGACCCCAACACTGCTCCCTTCATTGTAAAGCGACTTTGAGTACCCAGAAAAGCGCTATATAAAATTGATGTATAATAATAGATCTGATCATCTGCAATTTCTAAATTTAAAATATAGGCTATAATTAGCCTTTCATAAATTTTAATTTCTTGGGTTAATTTCATTATTTTTTTTTAGTATAATTCTCATTTAAAGATTCATTTTGCACTGTAAACTGTGCACATAGTTTGTTTAAAAGTAGTGTATTATAAACACAAATGTTTTATCCCCCTAACAAGACAAATACTTTTGATTATAATAATAGTAGAGAGTGGATTTAGCACTGAAAAGTATGAGGCTGTGTGTTCAGATCAAATATTTACATGTCTCTATTAAATTAAGTTCATGTGGTATTTTTCACTTCCAACCATTGTCAGACTGACTGGGAATGTTAAAGATGCTGGAGGCAAAAATCTTGTATCAGATAAATAAATAAAGACATTTGCTCCAAGAAAACAATGTCAAAGGTTGAAATTGATGCTCAAAAGTTGGTTTTGATCTCCACTGTAATAATTATTGACATTGTCGGAAAAGTTCCACGTAATGCATTGTGGGATATGAAGTCCCGTAGTAGACAGAAGTGTTTTACTTTATTATTTACGTTATTTCTTTGGTTTCTACCCCAAAAAAACCTCTGCCAAAGCGACTTCTCAACACATTTCTGGTGTTTTGGGGGTTTACACAAAAAGATCAGAATCCAGCTGAAAAATGGATGTCTCGCAGAGTGATGCGATAACAAGGACTCGACACAAAACTCTTCCATCAATGTCAATAGGAGAGCGTTCACAGTGGAGATCAAAACTAGGCTATGGATTTATCTTACAGATAGCAGCTTTAAAAGTTTGTGTACCGTTGTACTGCTGTTGTGGCTCAGCAGCTGATTATTTTATCCTAAAACTTTGATAACAAAGACAAACAGCTTTAAAATCACACCTTGACAGGATTATTCTTAAGTCTCCAGTTAACCCAAAGCAATAACAAGTGATGATCCCAACAAGCATTGAAGCAACCACTAGTTCAGGGGTCTGCAACCTTTACTCTACATGGAGCCATTTTGCCTAATCTCACCTGGATTAAAGTCCTTTCAGAGCCGAAAAAATACCTTCTCAATGAAGACAATACAGTGTATTAAATTCTATACAGTTAAAATGATATAGAATAATGTTTGATTTCATTTCATTTCATTTATATTGATCATGTAAATAGCAACTTGAAAACAGTTTAAAATAAAATAAATTAACATCAAGAAATAACAACAAAACAGTATCTTGCATCTTCAAATTCTTATGCATCCCAGTCTACATGAAGAAAGATAAAGAAGTTTTTTTGTTAGTTAATGTATTTGAAAGGCTACAAACTTGAATTTGATAACACATGATCATGTGGTCAACACAGGCTAATTGCTAATTTATTGCCACACATAAAACATATTTAACTGGCACATTGGTGGTTAAATGAATTTGTCCCCACACAATTAAAAACTTTATTTACTTCCAGAATAGTGTTTTTGTTGGTTTAGTTATCTTACCAGGGATTTAAAACTTAAGGTTAGCCACAGGTGCAAGAAAAGTTGATGGTCTGTAGATGTTGCAGGAGGTGAAGTAGGAAGGTGCTGAGTCATTGCACAACATGACTTATTTTAGGTTAACAAATTGTTATATCATTATTTTATTTGTCATTAATCATGAATAGCATCTGTAAAAAATATATATATATATATAAAATTTAAATGTTTTTTTAAAGCTATAGAGAGCCATTGCAAAAGAGTCAAAGAGCCACATGAGGCTCGAGAGCCACAGCTTGCAGACCCCTGCACTAGTTTGTTCTTGTGATCAAAGAATCGTAAACTTGGTCGTATTTTTCATGTATTATTTTTCAAAGAAAAAAGGTTTAAAAATATTCAGAGTTAAAGGGTGTGATTGCAGTTCATTTTACACCTGAGAACAATGGTGTAAAGCAAACACCAATACAGTAAGCCAGTTAAGTTATGTTGAGAATGTTTGAAGACACTGACCTCAGCTGGTGCTCTCTCAGGTTGGACAGAGCCTCCATCCCATGGAGGTAAGAGTAGACGATCTCCAGGTGCTGCAGAAACAGAGAGAGAAGAAGAAATGTTTCAGGAGAACGCTAAACACGAATAGTGTAAGAAAAAAAGTGATTCAGCGATATTGTCATTGTATATATATATTGTATATTATCACAGTGCGATTAGTGAGTTTAAAACCGATCATATGAAGTCGGGTTGTTTCTTTGTTTTGTTTTTTGGGGTAAGGTGGGTGGGGTTAGGTAACGACCAAATTCCTTAGGTACAACCTGACACAGATCCACGAAAAAATTAAACGGTACCGTGTTTCAGGACCTAGACGCATCTTGTGACTACGATGGAGCGGAAGAGTTGCCTATTTCTATGCAGGACCTGAACATAGCATTGTACGCACAAAAGCGTCATGGTAACCATGCCTGCAAGATGGATTCTTCTGGTGTTCACAAACCAGCCCTTACCCTTAGTAAGCGAACCGAACCGATTCGAACCAATCATGAGCCTAGGGCTGGGCGATATATCGAATATACTCGATATATCGCAGCTTGTAGTCTGTGCGGTGTTGAAAATGACCATACCGTTAAACTCGCGGACTTTTTTTTTTTTTTTTTTTTTTGAAATGTCATCTTAATGACAACATGCACAAAAGGGCACTATTTGTTTTAAAATATTGTGGTGGTATTAAGTACAAAAAGTGCACTTTAATTTTGTGTTTTGAAATGCCATGTGAGTTGCATCCTGCACTAATGTCTTGTTTTGAAATGTCTCTGTGACAATTTTGCACAGAACGTGCACTTTCTGTTGACAATTTTATGTTTGAGCCACTCACTGTTTAATAAATACAGTTATGTCAACTTTGACTTAGTTGTGATATCCCCTTTTTTGCATGAAAGTTTAAAATTGGCATATATTAATGCAGTATGATCAAGAATGTTTTAATGTAGACATATAGAATCATCATACTGGTGTGATTTTGTGCATCAAAGTGTTAATTCAAGGGTAATGCAAAATATCGAGATATATATCGTGTATCGTGACATGGCCTAAAAATATCGCGGTATTTATAAAAGGCCATATCGCCCAGCCCTACATGAGCCAGTGTTGTGGTTTAGGGCGGGATATCAGTGTTTTGTTTTTTTTTTTCTCCGAACACTTGCAGGTGTAAATGTGAGCTAAACCATTTGATTTAGTCCCCTGAACAGCAGCTGTGTCGACTACAAGCTCTAGGACTCTCACTTTTAACTTGCTTGGGCTGAATAAACAAAACAAGCACACACACACACACACGCACACACACTAATGGCAGACACTGCCCCTGCTTTCAGAGCCAGTAGACTGGGGAAGAATTATGGTGCTCAGCCGCTCCGCTCCAACCGACCGACATTTTTACGTTCACTCATAGGTTTTCACCTTTGGGCACAAATCTTTGGTGTAAATGAGACGATAAAACAATGCAATGGGAGCATCTACAGAAAGTTTCATCACGACAATGACATCATTGATCGGATCAGCAAATTAAGGCATTACAGCTGATCACATTGATTGCATGAAATGCAAAATATCGGCCAATCCGATACAGCCGACCAGATCAGTGAAAAGCATAAAAAAAGACATTTACATGTGCTAATGATTACTGAGTGTCAGTGAACCACATACAACTTGTAAATTATTGTTCTAGCAATATATATAAATTGCATTTAGTCTCGAGATATATTGTATTGTGACATGCAAATTGTGAATTGTATCATATCGTCAGATTCATGGCAATGCACAGCCCAAGTAAACAGACCGACGTTCCATCTTTTTTAATAATAAATGACAAGAATAAATTCCCATTTTCTAACACTGTATAATCCATTAAAAAGGTGTGATCAAACGCTTTTGCATAAATGAAGTGAGCAGCACCATTTTCAATTACTCGACAAATCATTCAGTGTTAATTAAATTGAGTAAAAAGCAGAATTACACCTTATATGCAGTCACAGCTACAGCACACAGTATAGGTTATATAGATTTCAGAAGCTACAAATTATACATTTTCAATTATTATTGAATAAAGTTCCCTGAGTGTGTTTTTAAATGAGCAGATTTAGACACTAGTTTGTTCTTATGGCTTCCTGAACAAGATTTCATCATGATGTTGTTAAATACAGAGGAAAAACTTGTGATATTTCAAAATAACCACACCCATTAATCACAAGGAGTAAAAAAAATCAGGATTTCAAAGGAATAGTGACACACTGGTGTGTGTGTAGCTAAGAAGTGAAACAGTTGATAATACAGCATTGAGCACAGGGATCACCACAGACTAATTATAAACTCCTCAATAAATGACTTCATCAAGCGACCCAGTGACAGAGAGAGATTGTTTGGACTGGATCCCAGTCAGGGGTGAAACAAAGTGGCCGTCTCTAGAGCTGGCAGCACACACAGCAACACCTCTGTCTGTCTGTCTGTCTGTGTGTGTGTGTGTGTGTGCGTGTGTGTGTGTAGCACTGGTGGAAGCTACTGGGAGGGGACTGGAGTGGAGGTAGACTGGAGGTAAAAGTTGATGACACAACAGGGGACTTGTATGTTGGACAGCTCATCACTTGTGTACATGTGTCTGAGAATGACAGTTACGACCTTATCAACAACTTCATAAATGTCACGAGGAAAAGACGAACAGACACAGTGGGTCCATGTTTAATTTAATTTGACATGATACAAGTGACCTGCAATGGTGGTTGATTCATTAGTGAGGATGTATCTTTACTACGAACTTGGTTATTATTATTATAAAATAGATTTTGGTCCGATAACTCGTCCCCCAGATTTAGTCCGATTTCTCTGACCAGGGTACCCCAGCGTACGGAATACTAAGGACTCCTGGCCTGGGTCATTCCATGTCATTTCAGAAAATGACCCACGCATTACGGCCTGAAAAAATGTTGAATTTTTTTTTTTTACCAATTGTTACCTGATTATTTAAGGCACACTAATTTTTTTAGTTTGATCAGATGAATACTTTTTGAGATATGGACAATTCAGTGAGGGGCGTATGTATTGATTCTTGCTTGTTCTTGTTTTTTTCTTCCATTTTCAGCTTCCAATATCTCAGCAACTACATCACATAGGAAACTGAACTTTGGTATAGTAATACAGCTCCACCTCTCTCTCAGAATATATAAAACAATCTGCTATACATTCTATCTGGTGGACATTTCAGCCCCTCAAATTTGGAAAAAGTTTGTCAGGGTTTGGGGCGCTAACATGTTTGGACCTTCAGTAAACAACCTGCATATGCCTCAGCTCCCTGTATTTTGATCACCTTTGAGCTATGTACATAAACTGTTCACATCACTAATGATCTCTTCTGCTACTCAGTGGAGGTAGTCGCATTCCTCTTCACTCCCCACTTTCCCTCCCTATCTATCCCTGCTGTTATGTTGGCTATCTGTCTTGTGGATCTAACAGGAGCCTCTCTCTGCAATTATCTAAAAACCGAAATTATAGAATTAGCTCAGCTCGTCTTTCTACTCTATTGGAATTTCTTAACAAGGAGGCGGGCAATGGAAGAGTTCGTTAGTCCTGAGGATGTGGAAGACATCCACCAGACCAGAATGAATTATGATAACAGGACTTCTGCTGATTGGAACTGGTCTTTTCCTGATTTATCACAAATTTGGATTACGATGGAAGCATTATTGGAATCCGCTAGTCATCGATGAAGGGGCCGAGCTCTCGGAACTTTCAGATGGAATCCACCGTGGAACTTTAAGAGGAGTGGGGAGTTTGGGTCAAGAAAAGGCCACATTATTTGGATTACTGGATTGACCAGGGACAAATAGGGCTGGTAGTCAATTGTTATGACTAGCCCGTCTGAAAACAAATATCTTATCATCAGTCCCACTCTCAAACTTGGATGTATGCAGATCTGACACTCCATCCCTGCTCCTCTCCCCCATCGCCACCAAGACTTTCTGTCTTCGGAATCAGACCTTCCAAGGTCATTATACCACCTGACTGTCAGAGTGAAAGCAAAGGTTTTGTTTTGCCTAAAACACCCCCACCCCCTCATCCGAGCCAAGGAAGGTGTCTATGGAGCGCCCAGAGAGGCTGCATGCCCGCTCCTTCCCAGCGGCTGGAATACTCTCCCCCTCTCTGCCCTGCCCCTACCCCCCAACACCTCTCCCCCTGATTCTGATTATTCACACATATGCATTGGTTCTTGGGTGACATACTCTTGATATCTGAAAAAAAAATTATTTTTTAACTATTTTCATTGGCCCGTAACTGCATGTGGGAATGTAAGAAAAACTTTAAATTCTGTTTTCATTTATAATATAAAGATTACTCTTTCTTGAGGTATAAATCAATTTTTCTTAATGCAACTTCTTAATTTTCATTTTGGACCCCATCTTTGGATTATTTCACAACTCGGCGATATTGAAAATCGTTTAGATGAGGTCATTGTAGCTTGCCTGTGTCTTATAATCATTTATTGTTTATTATTTTCTCCCTAGTAACATGAAAAATGTTTGTTTTTTTTTTAAAAAAAAACCCATTGCAACAGAAAAAAAAACATTTTTAGGAGAATATTTTTGATGAACAAATGTATCATGTTCTACATTTTGTATTTTTTGTGTTTAACACAAGTGAAACACTGAACACAGCACCCCCTGCTGCTATTAATGATTAATACAGTTTACTGTACTAATAATACTGACAAAGGAATTAAACTGTCTCCTGGGAGTGAATCAAAAAAATATGTTCTCCAAGAACCCATTTTCTCTAGTTACTGATTTGTTTATATATTTTCAATTCTAAATTCAGTTAATCCACTGTATGTATCTATTTATATTTTACAAGATAAAATACAGTTGTACATTATTTTTACAACTGCAGTAAGAAAAAGCCTGTATTAGAAAAACAAACATGATGTCCCTAAATATTATTTGAAAAATAGTCAAAATGTGTTCAGAAACAGCTGGGTGTGTCCGATGGTGATAATGTAGGAATGTTATGTTCCAAAGTTACACAACTGGGTGTTGGTCCTTGGCTTGAATTCCTTCTTATTCAAACTCAGTTTTATGAAAAACAGAGAGAAAATAAAATTAAAAAAAAGAAGCAAAGTGACCGCGTTCTGAAGATTACATCACACAGCTGTATCCTCACTAACCAACCCCTGCTGCTCAGTGTGTCACTGGTCAGACACACAATGAGCAGCAGAGGCCACAGTTTAACAGGAACATCCTCAGACATCTGCTGCCATCTAAAGGCTAACAGGGGAACAGCAGATATGGTCAACAACCGATCAGTGCAAAAGCCATAAATTGTACGTTTTCTTTAGAATTAAATTAATGTAAATTAATTAGAAAATAGAGAAGAAACAAAATATTTCTGTGCTACGATGGATTCTAATATTTAGACAAAAAAAGGTGCGAAAACAAAGACTGGGAATAAGTTGAAAAAATAATATTAAAATATGAATACATTGAAGAAAAAAAAAGTTGGCCAAATTGGGAAAACAAGATAATTAATTTTTTTTTTAAACTTTCAAACATGTCAATCTCTCAACCGATTGTAGTATAAATTGTTTGTTTTTGAAAATATAAAAGGTCAAAGTGAGTTTTTTTTTCAACCTTGGGGTTGGGACCCCATGTGGAGTTGCCTAAAGTTTAAATGTGTTCACCTGAAATGTCTAGTAATTCATAAAGAATAATATGACTACTGATTTTTTTATTAATATTTTCAAATGAAAACAATCTGTATCCTATAACTTAATTTTGTGAAATATAAATGTAGTTCTAATTTAATTTTACATACAGTAAAAATAAATAATAATTATATTGCAGCACAACTTGTCACTAATCCTGTAGAAAAAAAAATGTGACCAAAAACTAGTTCCAAAGGTTAAAAAATGTCTCCATTAATTATTGATATCAAAATGGGATCACTTTCTAAAAAGGTTGGGAACCACTGTTCTAGGGGTTAAAATGATGCATATCAGTTAATAAACTATGGCTCAAATTCCAAAATTGGTTTCTGTGCAGAATTGGGATGTTTTCCCCATGTTTTCAATTTTCTCACAGATTAAAATAATTATCCAAGATAGGTGCATTAAGCTCCTTTGTCAGGATAACTTGATAAATAATGGTTGCAAGGATACAGAATGTAAGAAAATTCTGAATCCAATTTTAAATTCAGTTTTACTTTTCCAGAAGTATAGGAAATGTCAGATAATGTTTTTGTGTTGGTTTCTTTTTGCCACTAGGTGGCAGTGTTGAAGATCTCGCTCTTTTTTCCCCAATGACATCACACTGAACTTAAAAGCAGCGCCACTGAATTGCAGACTCAAATAGAGAAATATGCAGACCCATCAATTGTGGCTTGAGTTTTTGAATTGTTCAGATTTTGCCTGTATGGAAAGAATGTAAAGGACCCCATGGTTTCCACTTTTCCCCCCGCCGTGCAGATCTCTTCTTACACACAAACAGTCACCACACAGTACTCAGAAATACTGATGCATGGAAGGTTAAAGATGATGAACCGAGGCAGCCGATGCAAACCAAACTTTGAAGAAGGCTTGGGTTTTTTTCAGTTTTTTTTTAATTTTTTTATTACAGGTTAAAAAAAAAGCAATAATTCTTAGCACAAGGTGTTCCAGCAATTACTTTTATCATCTGATGATGCTCACTCACATCCCTGGCTGAAATCAGGATCTACTATAGGCTCCTTGGACAATATGGTGATCGCTGACGCTCGAGCTGCAGTTTGCGAGCCAATGCATCCAGTCAAAACCTCTGGTGTTTTAATCGAGAAAGCAGGAGATTGCAAAGGTGAGAGACATCAGTGTTCAGAGTGTTAAATCGTCAAAAATGAGTGTTTTTAGTATTCAAGCGAGATGTGGCATTCACAGTGTGAGAACTTCAGCTCTTCATTACTGTGTGCCATTATGTACCAACGTGTCGTTGTCACGCTACAACAAAACAGTCAGGAATGGGTACAAACTCCCTGTGTGCAAACCAAACGTGGATTCAGAGTCCAGGCCCAGAGCTACACTCGGACTCGGAGATAGAAACTAAAATGACTTTTGATCAAGATTACTGTATGTGGTCCCTCAAACAGGAGCAAGGGTGAGCAATTTAGTTGATGAGAGCAAAGCTCAATGAAGCCAGGTTAAAAAGCTACAACAAAAGTTTGCCTCTTACAAAAAGTTTCATGGCATTTTGGACATTAACTTAGTTAGCATCTCCTCACCAAGATCCTACTGTATGTACCCAGCCATGAGGGATGTAAGCGTCTGTGTATGTCTGGTGGGAATTTATAAGCACAATTTAAAAATGCAAATGCAAAACACTTTGAACTGCCTTTTTTTGTACAAGTGCATTTTAAATAAAGTATTATTACTGATACTGTATAGTTAAGATTATATTATAATTATATACAGTATACCTATATATAGCGTCAAAAATAAACTGAATAACTAGCTCTAGGTACCAAAAAATATAAGTTTGAGTCAATATATATATATATATATATTTTTTTTTTTAAATTAAATTGTATTTTATTTTTTTGCACAAATTGCAAACATGGTTTGGACTAAATGGAAAAGTACTGCAATGGTTTAAGTCCTACTTGGAGAAGCGAAGTTATTTTGTAAGCATTGGAAACTTGAATCTGACAATGTCCTCTGGGGTTCCTCAGGGCTCTGTTCTTAGACCCCTTATGTTTAGCCTTTATATGCTTCTTTTCGGACAAATTCAAGAGAATAATGTATATTAACTTAATAGTAGTTAACTATATTATTACAAGTGTGCACCCAGAACATTGGCAGCCAATCAACTGACAGTCAGCTAGTTTAGTGTGTATATGTATACATTCTGTTTTTTTTTTTGTTTTTTTTAAATAGTTTTGCATATTTGTAAATATATATTGTTTTTATACTTTTTTTGTGCAATTTCCTTTCTTGCAATATGTTTTTTCCCTCTTCTATCTGTACTGTGTGTAGTCCCTTCTGCTGCTGAAACTCTGCAATTTCTCCTTTGTGGGACAAATAAAGGACATCTTGTCTCATCTTATCTTTTAACACAAAGTGCGGTAGGTAGGGATGTAAGGATTCACTCAACTCCCGATTCAATTCACGATACTAGGTTCACGATACAATTCTCTCACAATTTATTTTACAAAATGGGACTGTAGGCAAATGATGACTGAAAAATATTCCTTTTTTTGGGGGGAAAAAAACTAGAAAATACTGTACTATTTTTCGTTTATTTTTCATTGTCAAAAGAATCCCTTGATAAACTATTCAAAACAATGCAATTTAACTAAAAATAAATCTTGAATGAAATAAATAAAAGAATAATACAAATTAAGAAGTAGCCTATAAATTTAAATTCTGGTTCTATAGTAAACAATGCAAAAGTGCATAATAGTTCTTTTTCTTTTTAAAAGTGCAACTGAAAATGTATTTTGTGCCTTAACAATTGGACTTTAAAAAAAACCAGTCTGCACTGTATTTGTTTGGACCAGCAGAGGGCTCTGGTAACCCAGTGGTCGATAGGGATGCAGCTATTCTGTGCAGTGAAGAAGAGATGCTATGCTAGCAGACAGAGCTAATAGAAAAACGTGACTTTTACAGATATTTACGTAAAATTATAGATATTCTTTCGGTGCTAAAGGGGAAAGGAATCATTTATGAACATGTTTAAGAGTAGAAGGCGGTCAGAAAGAAAGTAGCAGATTTTGCCCGCCGCCTCAGCATTTGGACAAGAGAAGGATAAATATATAGCGCCCTCTGCTGTTTAAAAAAAGTACTGAGATTATGTTTTCAGAAAATCGATATGAACCGTGATACCTATGAATCGATTTTTAACTGCCTTATGATTAATTGTTACATCCCTAGCGGTAGGCCTAATAACATCAGCATCTTGCTTGCCCGGAAGTAAGCAAATGCACACTCAAGCAAGCGGAAGTAGAGAAACCGGAAGTAGTGTCGTGCACACAGTGAATCTAACTTTGCAGAGACAGGAAGGAAACGGTGGCGGGAAGTGGAAAACGGGACGTGCTGATGAAAGCTGCATCCAGCCAAAATCCAACTCTTTGTGTTCAAGTGAATAAAAGCAAAGCTTGGTCTTTTGAAACGGGGGTTATATGAGGGGGGGGGGGGGGGCTGGCTACATCACATCAGTAACACCCACTCACGCCCTCCCTTTTCCCCTTCCTATTTAACTAACCCTTTTAGGAATACAGGTGGGCCCCAAGGACAGGAAGAAGCTGTTCCTGATAAAAAATAAAAATAAAAACAACATCAGGGGGTAAAAAGAACAAATGTTTTACTCATTTTGGCAACCCTTTATTAATTATTATAATGATAAGTATATTTGGACGAACCTCCTAATACGTAGTTTGACCTAGTTATTTATTTTGTACTTAAGGCTTCAAGTGTGTGCAGGATTTTTGCTTTATCTTTTTTTCCATTTTTGTTTTGTTTTCTTTTCTGTTTACATTCATTGTATACATGTAAGTGATTTGTATAAAACTGTTGGAAAAAGGTAATAAAATAATAAGTAAAAAAAACATCAGGGACATTTTAAACTGTTTGTTATAGTCACAACATTCCTCACATACCAGTGACATAAAGCCGATATTGCATTACATGCAGCAGAGCTGTAACCCTGCAGCGATGGCAGGAGCGAGTTAGGCAAGACAGGAGCGTTTATTTCCTCCTGTGCTAAAATTCAAACAAAGCCCAGCCTGCCTGGTCTTTGTTTGAAGCCTTGAAACCCACACACACAACTACACAAACCCAAAGAGACATTCCACAGCTTCCGACCCTTGTTGTGCAGAGGGTGAAGCGTCGGGCCTGCTGCCAGCTTGTTGAGTGGCAGTGTTCAATGAGCAAAGGCAGGTCAAGGAAGCCGTGATGTTTTCCCTGCATTGTGTCGAAAGCTTGGCAGAAAGTACAAAAGGCCACAGTTGCGGCAAAAAAAAACAAATCGGCGAGGAAGAAGTTGACTGCAGAAAGCTGAGAAAAAGGTTTGTTGGATTGATTTTGACTGATTTCCTCATGTAAAAAGAGTCGAAAGAAGGAATGTTTAATATGCAGCGACAATAATAACCTGATCATGGCACCAAGAAATATAGGTTTGAATCAGTGGTTCTCTAATAAAAGTGTTTGTGGGTGTAATCAATTAAAAACACATTGGGGCTAGAGTTTTGGAATAGAACAAACCTGGATGTTTAAGTATCTCCATTGTATTAGGAGCAGCAAATTGACAGTGTTGGTATTCAGTATCAATGATGGATGAATTTACACTAGGATTTATGATATAGAAATTCCTTTATCTATTAAACCCCAAAGAATTTTTTTAAATAATTTTATTTCAGTCAGACAAAGTAAGATTATAAATCAAGTTTTATCCTTTTTTATTTCATTATTATTTTTTAAGATATTAAAGCATAATTTCACACAACCAAGATGGATAATATTTATAAGAACACCAATATTCTATTAATAATCTTCTTAATTACAAAAATAATTTACGCTTTTTTTTGTAAATGTATTTAATTTATTAAAATTATTCATCAGTGGAAATGTAAAAGTGCAACATGTGAGGAAGCTGAGAGATTCAATGCAACCTGATCCTCCTCATCATATAACCAAATCTTTACCATTGTAAAATAACTAATGTAATACATTCACATGTAAGTAAATATACAGTGAAAATATGTCTGTCCCTGTGACAGAGGACATCCTACAAAGACATTACAGTATTGACTGCGTATGTGTATGTTTTGTGTAATTTGGCATCTGAGGGTCAATCCTAATCAGGTTTAGAGAATGTATTTGCTATTTTAACCGCTTAAACTGAACCGACTGTTTGCCAGAAAGGATTTCACCGTGTCAATCCCTCCGATCTTTTAATCATTTTTGTCTGTGGCTGCAAACAGATACAGCAGACCTCTGCATTTATCTTCCCCCCCCCATCAAAGAAAAGGACAGAATCACATGACAGAACAAAGAGACTGCAGGAGCCACGAACAAAGGCGAGTGTGAAAGACGGTCTTTGATGGTGCGGCTTTTGATCAAAATAGAAAACTGCATGTTATGGTTTCATTAACAGCTGTTATGACAAACATTTTTTTTAAATGTGAATTCATCAGTATAAATCCTAGTTGACGAACAGCTGGGAGCTGCCACCAGCATGATTTTATATTACCTATAAATGACTGATTACACTCTATAAAGCCATAAAACAGGCAGACGCTGTCTGACCTCCGGGAGGCACGAGCGCAGTGATGAATTATTATATCTACGCTGATACTGCTGACAACTGCCGTTCTTCATGAAAAATGAAGAACGACATACTCCGTACTATTAGCGCTAGCCAATTAGGACCAAAATCCATATCTCGATATTTTTTCTCAAAATGGTGATAAACAATATAAATCTCGATACTTTTAAATATATCAAAAAGACAATTCAGGGTTAAATTAGCTGATGAAAAATGCCACACAGACACATTTATTAACAAACAGCTGCACAATATGTGACACTTTTTGCTTTTTCAATCCTCTAAGGGACAGCACGTGTGAGTGAGTTCTGTAGTGTGGATTGTTTAGGGGAAGGTCTGGGTTAGGACGAACTCAGTAATCCATCTAACTGTGATTTTAATGCTGTTCTGAGAAGCAGCAGAAGCAGTGACTTCATCTATATCAATATATTTTTATTTTATATTTTAATTATCTCGCTAAATATCTCTGTTGATTCTCCACCTCTGAAAGTTCTGTAAGCGTTTTAAAGAGATCCTCACACCATCACTTATACTGCATCTAAAAGCACTCTGAAACAAACTTTGTTTTTTATTGATTTACTATTATAACCCATTGGTTAGTAATACATGGCTGAGTTTTTCCTATTGTTCTCTTTTCTAATATCTCTTGCTTAAGCATTTTCAAACATGATTGCACACTAAAAAAACAAGTAATAGAAGTCTGTATCATAATGTATCAAACTGACAGACAAAACATGGATATTGGCCAATTCTCAAGACAGCAATCTCGGTATCGGATTGGAAGTGAAAAAGTATTGGGACATCCTGAAGGAAGGGCAACTTTTTTTTTATGCTTGTTTTTCTTATTCTGGCTGCTTGTTTTTTAGTCTGGCTGCTTGTTACACCATCCCCGTTTAAGATGCTTACAACCTTGATCCCCGTCAGTCAGGGAGGGAACGACCGCTTTAACCACAGCACCTTGCACCACGCAGATTTGTTGTCCATTTCAGAAAATAGCTGCTAATAGCACAAATTATTCCCCCTACGACTTGGGCGTGACCACGACCTAGTTTTAATACAATTGATCATTTGTGACTGAAGTGGTCGAGCCTTTTCACTTTGTATCCCTTCTGTGTCTGGTCTAGAAAACTCAGCTCATTAGAGCCCAGGCAATGACAAAAGAATCTGCACAAAAATGTAATCTGCAAAAATCTATTTTAGGGCGTTTGAAATCCAAAAATAGTCTATTGTAATTCAGAAATGGATTGAATCATTCCACAAATTTTCTTCCACGAGTCACATCCGCAGATTTACCCGAGTGATGACTTTTTCCGGATTTGCTTTACTGAGCCGACGGCCACTCATTCACATCAGCATCGGTATTCCTGGATCATGTTACCGTGACAGCACAGAGGCACATCTTGTGTGTCAAGTCGGGGTGAGGCTTGCATTCCTCGGATGATGCTGGCTGACACATATACACACACACACACACACACACACACACACATGCACACAAGGTAAAAAGAGGCCACTTCAGATGTGCCTCCAACTCCCTGCCACTCAATAACCTATAGATGGTACTATATGGCATACCAAGAGGAAGGAAGGAGCATGTGGGTCACCTATCAAAGCCACGACTGTGAGAACCACCTGGGACTGCACCAGTTCTATAGACACTGGGGCTGCGGCTAACCAGTCATTATTGATCAATAAGGCAATAAAAAGATTGATTGGGTGATTGCAGGAAGATATGAAAAAAACCTCATTTATTAGTGCACTTCATAAGAAAAAATTGATTTAACGGGGAAAGAGATGCAATAAGATATATCATAATTAATGGCATTGTGATAACTTGTGGATACATCTCAATTTGTTTTTTTTAGTAAAGACAAACCCTGAAGTTATCTTTACAAAAACAATTAAAAAAAAAGTCATATTTTCTTTGATTATTTATTTATTTGACTGCTTGAAGGATTACATCAAAAGAACTTAACGAATTTTGACAAGATTTTAACTTAATGAAGACCTTTTGCGATGGAAGATTCTATTTAATTTCTGAGATAATTCAGACCAATTTCATGAATCTGTATGAGTATTAAAAAAAATAAAAGTCCCCATCTCTCATTATTAGGGAAATTTAAATTAATATCTTGGTTTGTAATTGACCAATCTTTAGAAAAATTGACTTGAGTTGTGTTGGTTTCTTGGGGTCCAAATAACTATATAGTTATTAATGGGGACAGACATTTCTTCAAGCCTTTAAATGATCATTGTACCATAATCTGGATAACTAACCTATATAACTGCCAATATCTGGCAAAAAGGAGATTTGGCACTTTGAGTGCTCTTGTTTTTAGCATTTCATATATAAATTGAAATGAAATAGATCTGATTTAAAGGTATTAAAGTAGAAATGTCAGTATTACATTTTCAATTTTAATAACTTTTGAATAGATCTCACTTTTTTTTTTTTTTAAATAATGACAAATGCCTCGCGTTACCTTTACAAAAACAAACATAAGTTTTAGGTGCATCACCTCAATGAAAAATAACAATTTTGTTTTTCTAAAACGTTTTCTTGAACGTTTTACAAATAATTTATGTTAAAAATTACAGTTTTAACTTTATCACAGAATGGGGTGAGTAGTTCTTCACTTACTCTACCAACTTTCATCCGGATCGGATTTGGATGGCCCAATTCATTGGGATTTTTTTATTCATTTTTTTAATAGGGTACTTATACATTTTGACATACTCTTTTTTTATTAATGGGGATAGAAATTTCATCAAAGCCTTTAGAGTGTGAATAATCATTGTATCAATATCTGGCAGAGGACATTTGGTTTTAGATTTATTAAACAAGAAGCTACGGGTCAATTTAAATAAAAACACTCGCAACCCTACTGCACTCTCTCTATAAGCTCCATAACGGACCTGACTGAGGCAAAGATAAAATGTCAACCTAATCAATGTCTGGCTGTCTAATACAGAGCAACCGTCTGCATCAGAGGCCAAGCATCACCTTTAAGTATTGGAGAATAATGAGGTGGACAAAGATGTGCCCGAGCGCAGCAGCTTTATAACAAGATAAACACACTGCCGGGACTCGTACGGACCAGTGTTGAAGGTTGTAAGGTCATGCTGTCCACGGTGCAGTTTCTGCTAATGGCAATATATTGCACCAAACTGTCTGCTCAGCAGTACAACAGCATGTCTGTGTCAGTGTGCCAAGGCGGAGGGAGGAGGAGGAGAAAGAGGAAGAGGAGGCACGATGGCCCCCTGATGGACCCGAAACAGCAACGATGGCAGTTCACATGCATTCATCGTCGGGCTCCCCAGGGCCACTGCAGTGTGATGCTCCACAGTGAGATGCTCCACAATGTGGACGCATGCTTCTGCCTGTGTGTGTTTTTGTTTGAACATTCCTCCAGTTAGCGGGGTGGCCAGCAGCTGTCCTTGAATCTCTATTGACAGAGTGTGTGAGATGTGCTGGGTATTTATTTTTATCCATTAGCCAGTGTGAGAGAGCAGGTGAAGGCTTTGTGGGCGACAAGGTCACAGGGCGACGAGCGACGTTACGCTGCTATCAGTGGCTATTCTGGCTTAACAAGCAGGTCTGAGCATCCGTTTTACTAAGTCACAGCATGTGGGGGGGTTGAACGGCGCCGTTTGAGCTGACCTTATCAAACAGTAGCAAAATACCTGGAAACAGTAGGTGAAGTCATGCAGGGAAACCTATCAACTATCAGGCCTGGGAAAAGGACACTTAAGCCATGTTTATTTATTACTGATTGCAGATTCAAATGAGTCATTCCATGTCATTTCACAAATGGCCCACGCGCTTCGGTCTCAAAAAATTCTGAAATTTTTACCAATTATTCCGTGATTATTCAATAGGCCCACTGTAATTTTTTTGTTTGATCGGATGAATACTTCTTGAGATATGGACAATTTGTTGAAGGGGCATGTGTCAATTTTTGTGCTTGGTTATTTTTCTTCCATTTTCAGCTTCCATTATCTCAGGAACTACATCACATAGGAAATTAAATTTGGGATAGTAATACAGCTACACCTACTCCCTCAGAATATACAAACATATCTGCTATACATCCTATGTGGTGGACATGCCAGCCCCTAAAAATTGCATATGCCTCAGCTCCCTGTACGTGGGGCAATCTCTAATGGCCTCATATAAGGAATTTTCAATATGCACGAGTGGTGTTAATAACCCAAAATTGGGGTCCAAAATAAAATTAATAAGTCGCATTAAGAAAAAGTTTTATATCCAAAGAAAGAGTAACCTTTCTACTATAAATTCAAACAGACATCAAATCTTTCCAAGTTCAAGAGACTGTCACCCAAGAACCAATGCATACATGTGACTTATCATTAGTGATGTGAACAGTCCATGTACATAGCTCAAAGCTGATCAAATTACAGGAAGCTGAGGCATATGCAGGTTGTTTACTGAAGGCCCAAATATGTTAGCAACCCAAACCCAAATCTTTTTTTCCAATTTTGAGGGGCTGACATGTCCACCAGTTAGGATGTATAGCAGATTGTGTTGTATATTCTGAAAGAGTAGGTGTTGTATTACTATACCACATTTCAGTTTCCTATGTGGTGTCATATTTCAGATTTTGGAAGCTGAAAATGGATGAAAAATAAGGACGCACAAAAATCTACAAATAGCCCCTCACTACATTGTCCATATCTCAAACTATTTATCTGATCAAACAAAAGATTTACAGTGTGCCTATTGAATTATTAAGGTACAATTGGTAAATGTCCTGAAAATGTGTTGAAATGACATGGAATGACCCGAATGTGTCTGCTCTTCAATGGTCCTTTAGGTTCTGTCACCAGGGCTGATTTAAAGCCCTGTACACACTTGAGTTAAGTTGGCACATCACACACAAAGCTAATTAGCAGCCCGAGCGCTCGGTGTTAGCTCAACAGGTTAAGCTAGCCAAACACATGGCCCTCCCCTTCCCCCCTCAGTCTCTGCCTCGGACGCTGAATAGTTTGCACAACAAACTCTAAACTTCCGTGTTCCACTAGATGGTACGACCCTAGAAGGAGACAACAACTGCACCCAGGCAATCGCCACTTCCACATTTACACCAGCTCGCCATCCTTTATTGTGCAGAATGGCACGGCGGAACAATGGTGGGTGCTTGAACGTCGTGGTCGAGGAAAAAAAATGTGAAAGCCCTTGGGGAGCGGCTGTTTATTTCCCACCGTGGTCAGGCAGCTGGTGGACATGGTGACTGACTTGAGGCATGTGAATGAGCTTAACAGGCCCTTATTCGAGCTGCCAGGCAATAAAAAAAAACCCTGATGGACCAAACTGTCTCAACCCTCGAGACATGCAAATGAAATGGCACTGCGAGTATTTTCACTAGAGATAAATGGACGTGTCTCTTTAAGAAGAAGGGCAGATCTGGGTTAGCAGTCAGCAGGTCAAAGCAAAGGCTGGTGGAGGTGAGCGACCCCTCGCTCACACACTTGCTTTGATCAGCACTGCAGCTCAATGACACATGTTGAACATGTGTCTTAATATTCACCCCCTGAAGCAAAACAAGCAGCGCCGTCTTCTGAAATTATCTGCCATGTTATGTAAGAGGTTGTGTCCAGTGGGTCCTCCAGGAAATACACACTTAAAGTAGCGGTTCACAACCTTTTTCTTGTCGTGACCCCATTGTTATATCACAAACAATCTGTCAAATTTGTTTTTCAGTCATGTTTGTTATACTGTGTTACAAATGCAAAGTGACAATTTGTGTCAGCTCAGATATTTTCAAACTGCTATTTATTTGAACTAGATTTATATTCGAGAAAGTGAAAGTATAGAATACAACAGGGTTTCCCAAACGGAGTGCCGTGGAATTTAAGGACAACAACTAGGAATGTAACGATTCACTCAACTCCCGATACAATTCGATTCACGAGACTGGGTTCACGATACGATTCTCTCACGTTTTATTGTACAAAATGAGATTGTAGACAAATAATGACTGAAAAATAGAAAATAATGTACTATTTTTATTTTTCATTGTCATAAGAATCCCTTGATAAACTATTCAAAACAATGCAATTTAACTAAAAATAAATCTTGAATGAAATAAATAAAGGAATAATACAAATGAAGAAGAATTAAAATTCTGGTTCTATAGTAAACAATGTAAAACTGCATAATAGTTATTTTTCTTTTTAAAAGTGCAACTGAAAATGCATTTTGTGCCTTAACAATTAGACTTTAAAAAAGAAAAAAAAAGTCATTGCCCTGTATTTACATCAGATATTTGTTTGGACCAGCAGAGGACGCTGGTAACCCAGTGGTCGGTTGCCATGCAGATATTCTGTGCAGTGAAGAAGAGAAGCTATGCTAGCAGACAGAGCTAATAGAAAAACGTGACTTTTACAGATATTCACGTAATATTACAGATATTCTTTCGGTGCTAAAGGGGTAAGGAATCATTTATGAACATATTTAAGAGTAGAAGGCGGCCAGAAAGAAAGTAGTAGCAGATTCCGCCGGCCACCTCAGCATTTGGACATGAGAAGGATAATATATATCCTCTGCTGTTTAAAAAAAGTACTGCAATTTTCAGAAAATCGATATCAACCGTGATACCTACGAATAGATTTTTAACTGCCTTTCGATAAATCGTTACATCCCTATTCAGTATGTATTGTTTTTTTAAGTGTGCAAAATAATTAATTACATTTTTAAACTAAAAATATTAAAAAAACATATTTTATTTAGTAAATTTGCATATCTTATTACTAGAGATTTCAGGTGACCTCATTTTATTTCCAGGGGACCCCACATGGGGTCACGACCCCAAGTTTGAAAAATGGGTTTGAGTTTTAGTGCATTTTTGTTTTTTAACAAAAATGACTGTATTTCACAATACAAGTCAAACTATATACATCAGCCTTGTTTTCTTTAGTGAACATAATGAAACTGACCAATGTGTAGCTTTGAGCTTAAACAGAAGATACAGCAAACAGTATGAGAACAAAGTGTTACACTGCGGCTGAGGAAAATAATAACAACTCCCATTATAAATTAGGATGACATTCCCCGCAGCAATCTGCTGGAAGTTTATCATCGCCTACACCACTTTAGTCAAGCCACACTCACAGCTATCTAATTAGCATTGAATGCTATTCACTGGATGAGTCACACCCTGTGATACCAGGGCGGCAAAAGTCACAGCTACCACCAGCATCAAAAGCATAATTAATGTCTGAAAGAGTTTGATAAGGAAAACAACAGCTCAAAGTGTTGTTTTTTTTTTTAAGTTTTCAGCTGTTCAGAAACAGACTTTTATTTTGTAAACTACAGCAGCTGGGCGCCCTCTTATCAACAGCCTTATCCACAACTCCCCATCAGAATGTGTCGGACTGTGGGATCCACCTCGAGGAAATCCTGCGGTGGAAAGTTCCCATTTCGAGTTTCTCTGGTTGACAGATTCACTTTGGAGTTCCCAAACAGGAAGACCTCATGTGGAGCCTGTTATTTCCTGCTGCTTCTTTACTCAAGTGTTGATGTTTCAATCTCTGCGATCAATTAGCTTTCTATGCTCGAGTTAAAATAAGGCCTGTCTAACTTGATCCCGGTTGATTTCAAAGTCATTTTAAAGAATATAGAATAAAACAAAAACCGTAATGTTTAACCAAAATCCTTTCTGCAATTTTAGTCTCGTGATAGAATCGGTCGAAAATTCTTTCAAATTCAAAATTTGAGCTATTTTAGAAAATCATCTAGTGCAGCATTTTAGTTAAGGGGTTCTCAACACACTGGGAACAATTTGAGCTTATTTTTTTCTTATTTTAGCCTTTTTCCACAAAGTTCAATATTTAATCCTATTTTTATCACTTTGTCATATTTTTGCTCCTTTTAATGCATTTTTGCCATGTTACCCCCATTTCTGCCACTTCGCCTTCAAATTTCAATGTCTTTTCTGCACATTTTTTCCCAATTTCAAGACATTGCCGACACTTACAAACCCTTTTCACCCAATGTCACGTATGTTGACCCATTATTGTCACTTCCTCTTTTCACCATATTTCATGATTACTTTTGGCAATTTAACCACATTCACATTTTTTCATGCCCATTATTTGCCAGGTAAAACTAATTGTTCCTATTTTTTAAATTACATTATCCTAATCCTGCCTCCCCCATTGGATTTCATTTAATTTCATCTATTAAGCAGGAAAGATTTAAAACAAAATCAGGCCTGGCTCAGTACAAACTTACCACTTTTTCTGTCCATTCTTGGTCACTCTAATTTGCAACTTTTAATCTATTTCTGTAGTTTTTACATCATCATTTCCTACCCTGACTCCCTCTTCCCTGCTTCCTTCCCCCTCAATAGGTGTAACACTCCGCCCTCTTTTTATATCCTCCCTGTAATAAAGTGTTTCTTACCCTTCTTGCCCTATACATAATTGAATTTGAGTACATCAACAGTAGCAATGTATATTTATTTTGCGAGGAAATCAATGGATTCTACATGAAAAAAACCTGACAAAAGCATGTCGTGATGCTAGTTTATAGAAAGATAGATTTGTTTTAATATCTTCATCGTCGGCATACCTTACCAAATCGGGGAGTCTGTGTTTTTGACCCTGGACTGGAAAACACACTCTGCACACAAAGGGGTCTCACAGCTCTGTCATTGAACCTTATCATAGCAGATCTGCGGCTGGGAACAAAGCCAACTGTCCGGCCACAATACAACCCGCCCCATCACGCTCAAACAAAGGACCCAAAGAGGTGCAACATAATCATCCCGAAGTTACGCAATGTCACATAAAGATCAATTCATTGGGGCCTCAAAGCATAAAAAAGAAAGAAAGAAACACAGGGGCAGGCTGAACTAAATTGAATGGGGATGTGCTTTAATCTTCTCAGAGCAAATGGCTTGCTTGGTGGCCGAAATGATCCAAAGGCACTCTGCTCCAACGTTCCTCCTCCCTCTTTCTTCTGTTCAATTTACTCAACATAAATAGAAGCCAAAGAACCAAAGTTCCCAATGAATTTCCAAAGAGTTCTTTAATGGGAGGAAAAATAGCACTGGTTTCCAAGTGCTAAGGTTGAGTACACTGGGATGGAAAGACATGCATTAGTTGGTTTGATTAAATGTGGAACAATCAGTCCCAAAACCGACCCTGGAGCATTTCAATTATCTATGAAATTCAATATTCAATCATTTACATTTCAACTGCTTCCTCTGCAAAAGTGTAAATCCAACATTACAATGCTAGTCCCACTGCTGTTGCTAGGCAATGAATGAAGACACCCTTACACTCAGAGAATAGCTTCTATACAATCTGGATTCTCTTTGGCCCATGAGGCCACCAGAAGGACAGTGGAGTTTTTTCATTTGGATGAAATCTTCCCAAAATCTCATAGCGTGTTTGTGGCCCCAATTCTGCTGCACTCACTTCAAATCAATCATCCAATACAATCGCAGTGCAACAAAAAAACATTTTTGTTTCCTTTTCAGTATGATACCAACAATTCACTGATTCCAAATTCCCGTTTTCGAGTTTACCCATTTCTGTATCACTTTACTGCCGATTAAACTTCCATGAATCGTACAAAACACACTAAATATGTTTAATAGAGTCAACTACTGATAATAATTCGACATTTTATATGCTTCAGATGATTTACAAAGTCGGGATGGTTCTGCTGAAATCACGCAAGATTACGACTAGACCCACAGTCACAAATACCTTGGAAATGTGTGACATGGTCCTAAAACACTATTTTAGAAACCTTTACTGTAATTATAGCCAACTGGCAAATTACGCTCACGTTTTGCACAAAACCCCAAATATGCCATGTGATTTATTGCTTCTGCCGTGACATGTGACCAGGTGAAACAAATACCAGTTCAGCCAATATACCATCAGCTAAACCAGTCTTTGTGTCAGTGCCTTATCGGATACACTTCAAAAGAAGCTCGGCATTCATTTTCAATCACAAGATTAAATGATCTCTAGTCGAACTGTAACATTATAGCAACACTTTGAATGACGTATCAGTGGAATTGGACATATTTGTCCATTTGTCACACTTTAACATCAATCACCCGTTTTATGGTGAAAAATAGTGTGTGAATGTCTGATAGTCCTAAAACATGCATGTTAGGCAAATCTGTGTAATCTTGGGGACAATTTGAAATTAAGAGAGACAAATAAATAATAAACTGGCCTTATAGCTAAATATCAGATAGATTTTTCTGTTTCAGAGCGTGAATTCTGTTTCTCCGGTCCGTTTTCCATGATCACAAAAAATTCGGCCCTAATTCAAGATAGAGAGATAACAGTAAAGAAATCAAAACTACCAATAAATACTGAAACCTATTTAGGATTTGACACAATGAACTTTGATCTCTAAGACATAAATTGCCAAATTTATAACATTTTGAGCCCTCTTTTTCAATTCAATAGATGTTTAACTTTGCCAAAAGAAATTATGAGATTGTGTGTGACCCAATGTGGCTTGGCAGTTGTTGTTCACTCCATTTTTTAAATTCAATCTGAATGCAATCTTGGCACATAAAAGGGTCTTATGTTTGGAACGTTTCCAAAAGGTCCCAGGGCTACGGGATGATCAGCACATGAACAGTGTGTCCTCTCTGTGCTGGGAGCCAGCCAACACCATTGCCTTTGTTGGTGATGAGACGACACTCATCCATGTTCTTTCATGGGTTGCCATCAACAATAGAGCATGGGGCTCTTGCCACGGTCTATGTAAGGTGGAGCTTTTCACCTTTTTATCTGAAAGAGATATTATTGTGACATCGTAGACCTTCAAATTCACAGAGGACAAGGGCTTTGTTGTTCCACAAAGTCAGTGGGAAAATTACAGAGCACTTTGAGTAATAGTGACTGATGATGTATCTAGTACGATGACAGCCACACAGAAAAAAGGACACTTAACAGTGACTACTCTGTAAATCATGTTTCATTATCCAAGTGCCTGTAACATAGCAATGAGTTAACTTTTAAAGCCATGTTCAAGGTCAGCTAGTTGGACCACTCATTAACTGGTTGCCTTTTGCCTGTTTTTGTTTGACAAGCAGCAAGCTCGCTGAAACTTGAAGGGAGTTACCTTTATTCATAATCACCTTATGTTCCCTCCCATGATATTTCACTCAACTTCATACCAATGGGAATTGCAGGCTATATCCTGAGGATGTTTTAGAAAACAAACATGGCAAACCATTGTGATATTTTAGGACTTCAGTCACAAGATTGGGGTTTCCCTTTCTTTGGCTTAAATTAGGTTAATCTGAGTTACAGCAGGAGAAGAACAAAGACCCTTCCTTTTCCAAAAAGCATCAAAATCATTTCAGTTTATAACCTGGTATCTAAATAATAATTGTAAGTGCTCTTGCAAACCTAGCCTTAATGATAGTTTAGTAGGGCTATTCAACTCGCATTCCAACTAAAAAAAATAGAAATGTTACAAATACCAAATCCATTTTTCAGGGGATGAACAAATGCTTAGGCAAGGGGATAATCAATGATAATGTTTAAGAAACAATAGAGGTCATAATGTGCTAAAGAACTTTAGCACAAAATTCGAGGTGTTTCTGCTCAATAAAACAGTTGAAGGTGTACAGAGTTGCGTAAGTCATCTGTACATTGAGGGTCTACTAAAGGTTTTTTTTAAATAGTGTGGAACAATAGATCACTTACTTTCACATTTAAATTAGACACTTTAAGACTCGCTCCTTGCATGCATACAAACATGCTAATAGCAGCTAACATCAATGTAATTTTTAACAAATCCTGTTACAGCTTAGCAGCCCTTACAATGAGGGGAATACCTAAAGTTAGACTTGCAGTCAGGTTAAACTCCTGCTTTATTAAACATGCAAACACTGTGTGTGTGTGCCTGCCCAACTGTACAACTTCCGTTGGTGCTATATAGGGCAAGAAAGTATTCCCAGTATGGAGACAATACAATTGGTGTGAGTTTAACTGCTTTGGACAGGCACAAGCTAGTTATAACAGGGAGTCATTGTCTGCAGTCTGAACCATACTTGCATTGAAAGTCCCCAAGTCTATTGGGATGCATCCATGGCTGAATAGCCTGTAAATTTCCCTCCAATTACATTCAAATGTGATCTTCATTTGGCCTTGTTAAAGCACAGGCTGACCGACACAGCCACGAGATTTCAGTGCACCAATGTAGGTGGCATATTCTTTATACAATCATATTCAGTGTCATCTTTACAACAATTATCTTACAGCACAAGTGAAACAAAAGCAATTTGTTAAAGCTATCATCAGTCTTAATTTTCAGCCCAGGCAATCAAACACCGTTCCAGACAGTCCTACAATTGTTGTTTTTAATCAATCTGTTCAACATTATGACAGATTAATGCGCTCCGTCAGCATCAGCAATTGTTGCGCTGAATCATTCCTGAACATCTTGACGTTTCACTTCACACGTTTGCTGCAATGGTTCATCAATTATCCATGAAACCTGACAGTATCACATGTTTATAAGTGGCAAAGGAGAAAATGCTTTACATCATCAATGGGCTTGCGGGAACCTCTTGATTCTGTCATTTTGGACTCCCTTGTCAAGACTGGATAAAATAGCTGCCATTGTGTTGTAAGGTATGACTCAGACTACCGCCCTATTTTCTTTACAATATTTCACTAAAGGGTGCATGTTTGCTCACAGTGGAGAACAATTACTCAATCATGAAAAAGGCAAACAACTGTGTGATGACTGCACAAGCTTTAACCTTACGAAGGAACAGACATTATGTAAGAATTTCCTTGATTAGCCTGTAGATGTCCTCGTGTTTTCTATGGCAAAGATTGACTAATGAAACAAGTTTACATTTGACAGGAAGGGTTAAGATGTACAGGGAATATAGAACCATATGGAAAACCGTCTGGCAGCGGATGAGTCCGAGTGCAAGCGAGTCAAGAGTCAATTAGCCTGGTCAAGGTCTGAGGCAGCAATGATCTGATGGCTTTTAATAAACAATGCTGTACATTTAAGCATTTGGTGAAAAATTACTGCAGCTGTGCAAGAAAGTAAATGACAAGGTCATGACTGTGTAATCAACGTCGACTGAACTAAAAGAGGAGCGCTCTTCCTTAAGATACAGGCCACAGGTTGCACAAGTTCTCAAAGTGATACAATAATTCAGTATCTTGATAGTTGGCAAAAAAAATAAAAAATGCACAAGTAAAAACAAAACCAAACAGGGAGCAGTAAGTGAACGTTAAGAACTAATTCAAGGCAGAATCATATTACGTCAAGGTCCTTTTAATGAAAGGCCCTTTCTCCTCATGGCCAACGGATGGACAGAGAAGACTGCAGAGCTGGAAACGTGACCGGCCACAGGTTATACAAACCCTCAGGGAGCAATTAAAAAGATAAGGTTTCACCAAGACAGTAATGGTACAATAGTCAGCTCCACTGCTCGCAGGAAGTGGAACAACAGTATTCCTAATCACTGATTTATAAATTAGGAAAGTTTTTTTTCTTCTAAAGGAGGTCAATCTCTCTTAAACCTCTGCTGCTACAGCACTTTCCACTTCTGACAACAGCATCCATTAGCACAGACAGCTGTTTCTGCTCACACCCCTGACTGCTGCAATGAATCACAATTTATAGCTCACATGGCAACTCAGTCACCTGCACATGACCACTAACAAACCGCAATTTGCACTGAACATGACAGGCTTCGAGTAAGGATCGCAGAGGAATGAGTGAACGTAAGAGCTACACATGTAAGCCGTTTCAAAACAGACAGGCTATTGTTGGGTTGCTACATCTCTGTGGAGTGGATGTCTGACATGAATCATGATGAAAGATTCCACTTCCCTGCTCTTAATCTGCAGAGGAGAGAGCGGACTTTCCTTCTATGTGGACACTAGTCGAAGGTTAACCATAGAACCTCCACCTGATTAGGGCGAATGGCAGGGAACAGAGGATTGGTTGCTCTACTTGTTGTGTTTTTTTTTTCCAATTTAAAGGGGTCGGTCATTTCTAAAAGCAATTTAAAAAATAAGGAGAAAGTATTAATGTACCAGTAAGGATGAATCAAGTTCAAGTGGCTGACCTTAATGAGCAGAAGTGGAGCTAATCCCCAACAGAAAAAGAGCGGCAGAAAAATTCCTCTGAAGATTTGCTCTTCGACTTGCCTCTCTTTACCCGACTGTTGCCATTTTGATCCACTTCGAAGAAGAATAACCCTTTTCCCCTGCTTTTTAATTGCTACTTGTTGCAATGATTCCTGCAAAAACAGCCACAAACATCAAAGCTACACAGTTGTAGAGGGAATCTGTTTATGTGAGAACAATCTGCAGAACACTCACTTATGACAATAACACTGAAACATACAATAGAAAACCCTGAAAAGGCTGAAGTTTCTATGCCAGACGTCGAGCTTGTTCTAAATGTCTTATTGACTTTATGGGTAGAAATGCAAACAATGGTTTGGAATCTGACTGTGTTAATGCCATCTGTCGTCTCCCACATGAGTAAATAACCTTTTACTTTCCTTGCACATGTTTATGTACTTCCTGCTTCAGAGAGTTTGAGTTTCGCCTATACAGTATGCATGTAGACGGAGCCCAGGTCATACAAACACGTTTATCTACTCTCCAATGTTTGTTTTTTTTAATGTGTTTTATGGACAGTGATTAGTTTTGTTGGATTTGTTTTACATCACTATGTATAGCAATTAGTTCCCCTGAGTTTGTTTAAAGTGCTTTATAAATAAAGCTGGATTTGAATGCACTATGAAACTTGCTTTCATTGGTACATATTCAGCCACTGGATGCAGGAAAGGTTGTAAAAAAAATCAATTTGGTGATATGTCGTGATATTTCACCAGGTAATCATCGTATTGATCCAAAAAAAAACAATTTTCAAACAATGTTTTTTAACAAAAACAAAAAAAAACATTTTATTGCGCTAACAATGCATAGCATATAAATGCCTGGTCGCTAAGTGTGAGAGAACCACATATCAATGCATTTTAGCTTGGAAGTTGATTGTACTTTATTTTCATAAAACATACTGGACACTTTTATAGATGTGGTTACTTTTTTTAAGAATTCAAGAACTTAACAGGATCAGAATCTGTTGTAGAACCAAAAGTTAAATGTTTTTGAAAAATGTAATTTGACAGTTTGATAAAAATACCAACTGTTTTTGATATTGATACTTGAATTAGAGTTCGCTACCATTTACTTGTTCTTGTAAGTTTTAAAAAAAAATGAAATACATTCTATTTCGTACCATTTTGTACTTGTAAAGTTGAAATTTGTAATCATTTAGTATCGAGATATATTGTATCGATTTGTGACATGCAAATCATCCATCGTATAGTCAGATTCATGGCAATGCACACCCCTACTTGAAAAATGGCAAAATACACTTAAAGTTTCCACATCTTAAATGAAAAAAATGTGTAAACACTAAACACATTCTTGTGAAAGTTAATCGACAAATTATTCGTGCAATAACGACACAAGCTGAAAATCAAGAGCCCATTAATGGTTACACTGTGTTGACTATGTTGAAAATAGAGCTGTCAGTCTGCTGCAGAGGGCTGGGATGGCAGCAGCTCATTGATAAATATTTCAGCGATTTGGCTCAAGCAGGTGAGCCGTCTGCTAGAGGCAAAGTGTTAATGCAACAGGCGAGTGTGTACAAGCAGACGCACACGTTGAGTCACACTGCAAATGGAACCATCTGTGCTGCAGGCAACAGAGTTTCATTCAAACGTCACCAATGTGTCCAATAGTTTTTTTTAACAAAAGCCACTTTTAATAAGACAAGGCAACAGTTCTGATGGTTATTTATAATAAATGACTGATTTAGTCTTTTTAAACCTAAATGGGTCATTCCACGTCATTTCACAAATGGCCCATTCACTCTGGGCTAAAAAAAAATCTGAAAATTTTACCCATTATTCGGTAATTATTCAATTGGCACACTGTAAGTTTTTAGATTTATCAGATTAATACTTTTTGAGATATGGCCATTTAAGTGAGGGGGTATGTATCGATTTCCATGCGTTCTTCCACTTTCAGCTTCCGATATCTCAGGAACTAAACAACACAGGAAACTGCATTTTGGTTTACTAATACAGCTCCACCTGCTCTCTCAGATAATACAAAAATGCATTGGTTCTGGTAATCCGAAAAAAAAAAAAAAAAAAAGTTTTTTTTTTTACTATTTTCATTGGCCCATAACTGCCTGCATGTGGGAATATAAAGAAAAAAGCACATACGTAAGCAAACACCCCCCTCACTAAATTGGCCATATCTCAAAAAGTATTAATTGGATCAAATAAAAAATTTACAGTGTGCATATTGAATTATTAATTTCAGGATTTTGTGAGGCCGAATTGCGTATGATGTCGTGAAAATATGTTGAAATGACCCAAATAGCAGTGAAAAAGCAGATTATGTGGAAAGTGGAATGTTGGTTAATGCACTCTCAGATTTTCACAGTAAAAGCACCAAACGTGGCCTCATTCCTGCTTCGACAATGTTCATGTAACAGTCAACGACTACTGGTAAGTAAGTGCCCTTGTTACGTATACGGCAAATACCGGTAAGTATTAGCTGTGTGCTGAACTCGCAAACTGGGATTTGGAAATTTCTAATCACACGAATTAATGAGATCTCCATCTGATCCAGGTCTCGTCTGAGCAGTTTACCACGAGGAGGGATTATGCAACAGATTATACACCAGAATGAGCCTGATGTGTAGAAAAGTCTCCCACAGTAGTTAGAGGGTTGTTGACCATAACGTTTTAATACTTCAGTTTCTGGATTTTTCTTTGAACAGCTAACGCTCAGATTTGGTGTAAAACATTCAGCATTGTGTGCTACTATAAGTGGAAATGTCTTTTATCTACAAAACAAATGTTTGGAGTATGGATTACTAACATTTCACTTCAAGTAATTTGACATTTTCCAATGGCTCCCCAGTCATGACGAGGGAAGCCAAGAAAAAAAAAAAAACTATTGGCTGAACCCGAAAATGCACTTTTGGACCATTTTTCAGTGCATCACTAGTAATGAGTAGGGGTGCAAAGGGGCGAAAAATGTCCAATAAATATCCACGGAACATTAAAAAATATCAGTTTTTCAAGGAAATTTTTTATTGAAATTAACCGCAAATTGGTCGTATTTTAAAGAACTGATGCTGAGGACGCTAAAATATATTTTCCAAACTAAATTTAATATCCCTGTTAAGGACCAACCATTGTAAATTCTCTATTATTCCCATTATTTCTACAGGAATTTTTCCAACTTTGAACATTGTCCTACGACTAAAAATGCTGTACTTATGTTTTTAACTGTATTATTTGGCATGGATGCTAATAATTGTTTGGATATGATACTAAAAACTTAAAAATATATATTTTTTCACTATTCCCGTAAAAATTTACCAGCAATCTTCCCTCCCTTTGCAACTCTAGTAATGAGAGACTTCTGGTAGCAAATGTCATTGCCGTCGCCCTAATATTGTACATCAGGATTGTTTTTTTTCCTGAAACAAGCCAAGTGTACAGCACACTGGGTTCTAAAGAAGCTCATGCAGCTCAGTGGCATGAGGTCTGATGTCATGGCTTAAAGAATTTCTGGAGCCAAGACTGTAAAGCCGTTTCTCGTTGCTTTAAAAATATCTCAAGGAATGCGAAGAAGAGAAGCAGAAACGAGTTTCTCTTTTTAAAACCTGTGCGATTCAGACAGTTCAAATGTACAGAGCGTCCCTGAAGGCAACAAGCATGGCTTATCTGAACTGATAAAGAGTAGCACTGGAACTTACACATTATTGCAGAAGTTGAGCAGGCGGGTGCAAAAAAAAAAAAGAAAGTTTGACAAGCTTCTTTAAAAAAATGTGCCTCCAAAGTGATGAAAGGAGTCAGAGTCAGAAGAACATAGCCTGCAGGGAACTCACTATGTACGAGCATTCCCAGTAAAAAGAAAAAAAAAACAAGTGCAGAGTAAGCAACTGAGGAAAAGTCTCTGCAGAAACATTCTTCAACGTTTACTGTTGTAAAAACATGTCTTCAAGCTGAAGGAAATCAAGGATACTTGTGCAACTTGTGCAAGATAAGACACAAACACCTCAAATGTATTTCTCTATTTTCTTTGTAGTTAAAAACTGGGTCAAATTTAGTTTCTGGAAAATGTGCAATGGAGATAGTTTTACTTTCAGTCAGTGGTTCTCAACCCATTCATCCTACGACCTCCAAAATAAAGGTTCCAGAGACCGGGGACCCCCTCTGTACCTGAAGGTGGTTGAACACAGACATGAACACTGAAGAACAGTAATGTGGAGACATGACTCCTCTATAAGGGGGAATAAAGGGGAGAGCTTTCTGGGGGCCCATCCATTAAGTCAGAAAAATGATGGTCCATTGTTCTATGAATCTGTGATAACCACATTTATTTATTTATCAGAATAATATCCACTGTTATCCACGAAGTTTACTATTATTTGTGCTATAGTATATAGTCATCTTAAAGATGTAAATCCTTGTTTTAATCCGAAATAAATTGGGTTAAAAGTGACCAAAAGTGGTGGGAGAGGTGGTGAAATGGGATTTTAAAAACCACAGAAATTAGTTAAAAGTTGCAAATTAGAGTAGCCAAAAATGGACAGAAAAAGTGGTAAAAAAAAAAAGTAAATATTGGCCTAAAAGTGGCATAATGGGGGGAAGGGGGGGTTGGGGTAATTGAATTTAAACCATAGGAACAATTACTTTAAACTGGCAAATAATGGGCATGATAAATCGTGAATGGGGTCAGTGACCAAAATGGGTCAACATATGCAAAAAAGGCTTTGGAATTTAATGTAGAAGTGGCAGAAATGGGAGTAATGTAGCAAAAATGCATTAAAAAAAAAAAAAAAAAAATCAAAAACAGACCAAGAAAAGGTGATTAAAATAGGTTGAAATATGGCAAGTTTGGTGTAGCTGCAGAAAAATAAGCATAAATTGTTCATAAAATATTCTTAGTTTCTTGAAGGCATCTGGCGACCCCCTCCCAGTGTCTCGTGACCCCAAGGTTGAAAAACCGTGCTTTAAATGAAGCTAGTTGCAACCAAATCAATGTAATGAAAAATGTAATCTGGTCATTTGAAGGCTATTCATTAATAAAAGCATTAAATGGTTATGCAATGCATTGTTATAACACAACATCGCTGGGATGGATAAACTCAGAAACCAAAAAACAACACTGTATCCTAGAAACTTAAGGGCTTGGTTTTGTGCTCCACTACTGTTAAATGACGCTTCATGAGAGTGAAAGCTAGGCTACTTTGTGTTTTCCTTTCAAATGAAAACCACACTGGATTGGTCTCTTCGACGCTCAGGGGAAACCAATGCACGGTATGACACAAACCTCATTCTGCTGTAACAATGTGAGCTATTAACACAAACAATAAACTGTAAACCAGTGATAAAAGCTATAATACATGCAGTAAAATGGTCATGTGTTTGATTTAGGATCAAATAGTTAATCATATACTTATACTCAGGCCATAGCTCAAATGAACCCATTATCTTTATAGCATAATCAATAGATTTTATGAGTCCATTGAACGTGACTATGATTTTTCATTCATGTGAGTGTATTAGCTAAAGTCATAAATTAGCCAATAAGTAACCGTGAGTTTAGTAAACTTGTGCTTTTCTTTTCTCTTCTTTTTTCCACCCTGAAATGCTCCTCCTGTAAGTGAGAGGCGTGCGTCACACAGACTGTGGTTTGTGAAACCACTTCTGCCAGCACTTGGGTTCCACATTGAACACATGACAGCACTTAACATTGGAGCGGTTAATAATACTAGTGCAGCCAAGCCCAGCGACACCTGAATCTGAAAGGGATGGATCCTGAAATGTGTAAAAACATGAAAATGTGCTTTCACTTCACCTTCTTTTGCTCACATAGTCATTTACTGATTGTTTCCACTTTTATTACGCTGAACAATTACTGCATTAGTGCATTCTACGCTGACACTTTTCAGTGCGAGAAATGCACGAGTTTGTTGTTTACACTTGTATTTTAAATAATATGTTAGAGTTTAATTTATTCAGATTTTTTTTTCAGTAAATTTACTTTGATGTTCTGACATGTTTGAACTGTCAACTGCTCGTCTTTCTCAGGGGCCTCTGCTGATCACTTTGACGGGTCGTCCTTTGGTCCAGTAAAGAAGCCATCTTTGTCTGAATAAATGAAACATTTTATTTATTCATGTTTACTCTTTGCAGGTTAAGCATTACTATGTGTTACGGAAATACAGTTTGCACAAATATGCCTTTTCTTATTAATCAGTGGCTTTAACTTCCTTACAGTTATCATAGGTTTTTATTTCGATTTGAGCCGGTCGTGAATCAGATTTGGGGTGTTATAAGAATTTGTGTTCATATACTGTACATATTCTGTGTATATCGGTTCTTATTATTGATATATATATATATTATATATATTAAAAATCCCATACCATTTGGGCTTTTTAGAGCCCGATATGTTACATTGGCCCCAAATGTAACAAGACCCAAATTGTTGTTAAAAAAAATAAAAGTAACAGAGAAAATTTATTAAATCTGGTTAATAATGTAAAAAGATGCTAAATCGGACAATGTAAAACATTTCGGGTTTTATTCCATTTTTGATTAACAAATTGGGATTTTTTATTTATTTATTTATTTTTTTTTTAAACATTTGGATTTGTTACAGTTCAGGTCATTGTTACATATCGGACTCTAACAAACTGTACTAGACTCTACTACAATGTATTATATGCACAGAAAATTAGAATGAAGCCAACTGTGAATGAAACAACCGAGTTCACCGCAAAAAAGGTCTGGGTTGATTTTTTTAGCTGTAAAAAAGCCTTAGAAAACACAGATATACATTATAATGATGATTAGTTACTGTAACTTCCTCTGAAAGTAGGCAATATTTTGATATTTTAAACCCTAATTGTCAATCAATCTACAAATTTTAATAGCTGCAAAAAACCTGCTGACTACATCTTACACACAGTGTTTCATTGTCATCCAGACCTTTGTACAGTTTAGAGCTGCTGTGTGTCTAAATAAAAAGCGTGTGTGTGTCTTGGTTACTTTATCATGTTACTGCAAACATTCACTGATCTCCTGTTCTGCTGGAAAAAATGTGGAAACAATGCAAACAAGGCAGCTTGTCCTTCCAGCTAAAGAGCATGAAGCAGGTCTGTTGTTGTGGCCTTTAGCTTTAGCTTTAGCGTTACCACCTGCCCAAACAAGGAGGGAAAGGTTGACGTCTCCGTGATGGACCCAGCTACTTGTTCAGAATAACACAAAACAATGAGAACAGACAAATTCTACAAGGCCTCCCATGAAATCAACTATGGTTTTTTTTTTTTTTTAAATCTTATATTTATTTTTTGTTACTTCTGCCAAAGAGGGAACGTTTTCACCGACGTTCATTTGACTGTTAGCAAGATTAGGTCAAAAATAATTAATGATGGAATTTTGAATAAAAGATACACCTTACACCAGTGGTTCCCAAACTTTTTCAGGTTGTGACCATATTTTTATTATCATCACAAAAGGTGACAGGTAGTGACAAAATTATCTAAATTTGGGGAAATTTTGTGAAATAATTTGAGGATTGAACAGGATTTTTTTTTTCTTTTAAACTTGGTTTGTTCCAACAATTTAAGAGTAAAAATGACTTCCATCGTGTTATACAAGCAAAGAAAAAACTGGAAATCCCTGCAAATACTGTCAAGTTTCACTGAATTTTTGACAAATTTAAAGAAACTCCACTTAAATTTTGTACAGTTCTACTTGAAAATAAATCTGTTGAAATGTTATGTATTATTTTACATGGATGCCAATATGTATGTTGGGATATGATACAGTGATGTAAAATTACTCCTAATTTCTGGTCAATTTCAATAAATAATTCCCATGAAAAGTTCTCGAGCCTAAGAAAAAAAGTTGCCAGATATTTTAATCCCCTTTGCGACCCTACGAGTTTATCCACAACTAAATTATTTGGTAATTTACACAATAATTCACGTTTTCACAGTCATTTTAAGTTTACAACGCGGGCCGGATTGGATGTTGAAAAGGGCCGGATTTGGCCCCCAGGCCTCGAGTTTGACACATGAAACCTCATAGCACAGCTCCTTGTTTCTCCTTTCCTGGTTTCTTCCTGCATCATTTGTCCGCTGTCAAAAACTTCCAGTACCCTTCCTGTTGCAGTCCAAAAAACACACACAGGAAAAGAGAACACTACCTGTCGAGAGCTGGGTTTTTTTTCAACTGGCCACGTACGGATACAGTGAGGTCGGGGTGAAGCCCGACAGAGGTGAGTCTTGAGGGATAAAGACAGATCCCTTTAACCATTAGTTAATCCTGACAGCGAGGGCCTGCCAGCACCATTACGATAAATGGCTTGAGCCACAACAGTCTCTAGACTGGAAAAAAACACAACACATGGATAAAGAGTTGCTATTGGGAGACAATCACTAGTGCAAGCATCCACTACTAAAATACCAACACCTAAAGTTAATGCTCAGTAAATGCATTCATTTGATTCTGATTAAATATTACAAATTGTCTTCAATAGTGACAGACCGATACATTGGCCGGCCAATATTATCGGCCGATTTTTGCGTATTTTACGTGTATCGGCATCAGCCGATACGGGATGCTGCGTTCGCTAATCCGCATTATTTACAGAGAGCAGAACTCTTTTTTACTTGTTCTACATCATCTGTTTTTAACATTTGTTAAATATTTTTACTTGTCGTTCTACCTCACCTTTGTTAATTTCAATAAATGATCGTATGATTTATCATCATCATTGTGTAATTTTCATGATGTAAAATGAGGGAGCAAAAGTACTATCGGCTTAAGAAAATGGGCAGTCCGTATCAGTATTCAGCTAAGGCTGATGGGAAAAAAAAAATGGTATTAACATCGGCCCTAAAAAATCCATATCGGTCAAAAAATGTGCCCTAATGTGGCGTGGGTTGACACTTTTGGTTAAGAGTGTTTAATGATCACATGATTAATAAACAATGTCATCTGAAATATCTAAATTTAACTCCAGATTCCAAGAATGTAAAGTCCTGAACAATATATAGAGTTTTCTATTTTAGCTATAGAGAAAATTACAGTATCTCCTTTATCAGTGTATTTTTTTTTATTTTATAGCTTATTTTATATCAAATGACTCATTTTAGGAGTCACTGCTTTCGCTACTTCTCAAAACAGCATGGAAAGCAAAGTTAGATGGATTTCTGAATGAGTTGTAACCCAGACCTTCCCCTTAAACAAGCTACACGACAGAACTCACTCACACATGCTGTCCCTATATGAGAAAAAGCCAAAAGTGGAACATATTGTGCAGCCATTTGTTACTAAATGTGCCAGTCCCATTGTGTATTTTTCCTTCCATTTGTGCATTTTGTTGTCCTCAGTATTTTTGTTGTTTTTTGTGTATCTTATGATAATTTTGGACGTCTTTGAGTCCTTTTGTTTATTTTTGTTCTTTTATGTATTTTTGCTGTCTCATTGTGCATATTTGTAGTAAATTTTTGCTGTCATTTTGTGCATGTACTTGTGGGGCCGCTAAATGCCCATGTTTGTGATACACGCACCTTTGCACAAGTAATTTTTTTTACCATCCTTAAAGCACCGTGATGTTATTATAGCCTGTGTGTCATTTTGCATCAGCAAATTTTACCAAGAATTGTTTTTCTGGTCGGACTTTATTTAAATTAAAATTATCAACATTTATATCGTCATTTTGAGGAAAAATATTGAGATGTGAATTTTGGTCCATATCGCCCAGGCCTACTTCAAGCGCTCTCCTCTGATTTTTCATTGCAGAAATGAACGTGTGATCTTATCTCCTGCTGCACCTCACGGATGCGTCCATTGCGCATTTGCGCAAATGCGTTCTCTCGCGCAAAATGTGGCCCCCCGAGGAAGATGATGCCATACGCACAGCGTGTGTTCTGCATGTAGGGAGGGGCGCCCCTGGTTGACACTTTTGGTTAAGACTTAAAAGTGCTGAAGGATCACACATGATTAATAAATTAGTCTGAAATATCTAAATTTAACTCCAGATTTTTATGAATGTAAAGTCCTTATATCTTTATGGACAATAGAAATACTTCAAAAACAACCACTGAGTTTTAACAGTACACAGAGCTGAGATAAAAGACAACAACTTAAATATTAATTGATAATTGGTGGAAACTGAGCTTTCTAAATGCAGCTTCCTTTGTGTTCATTTTAAGGGTAAAGAAAATTGTCCAGTTGGAAAAAAAAAAAAAAAAAAAAAAAAAAAAAAAAAAAAAAAAAAAAAAAAAGAGTCAATAAGCAGTAAAACAAACACTGTAATGGGTGTATCATTAATACTTGGATAGCTGCAGCAATAATTCTGCGGTTACAAACAGGAGCCAAATTCTTGATACCTAATTAAGTTTCCATCCCCATGTTGGCATCTGTCCCCCTCGTGCAAATTATAGCTTGCATTAAGCAGCAAAGACCACAGGCCTCAGGGCAGTTAACAAGCCAGCAATGGCAACATAATCGTTTTCTCGATGTCAAATAGGCCAGCGGAGGCAGGTCTACTGGTGGGCAACTGGTTTAACGCAATGGCCTATTGATTGTCTATTGTGTGCAGAGTATTCCCCAAAGTGGTAACGCTGCAGAGGCAGCGCTCACATAAAGTGAGACCATCTACACAGCCAGACTACATTTATCTCTGGTCTACCAGCAAAAAACACACTCAAGTTTGTGTGTGTGAGAGAGGGGTAAAAACTGCACACCACAGGGTTATCAATGCATGAAGATATTAGATTGGCATCGCCCATGCAGAAGCTTATTTTTCTCCTAAAATGCTATAATAGTAGGGGTGTCCCGATCCGATATTGCTATCAGATATCGGTCCGATATCAACCAGAAAATTAATAATGTATTTTATCGGACTGCATCTAAAATCTCCGATATATTATATTTATTCAATTGTAGAATAGTGTATATATTATGTTGAAGGTTAAAATGTATGTAACAAATTGGTTAATAATGAATGGGTCAGTTTTTCTCATACCTACTGTTGCTGACTATTGTTCTGTAACAACATTTGATCAAGCCTTTTCTATCATTCCACACTACAAAATAAGTAATAACAATATGTATGATTCGTGCTGATATAGCATCGGCTCGATATCGGTATCGGCCAATACTCAATGCTGCAATATTGGTATCGTATCAGAAGTGAAAAAGTTGTATGGGGACATCCCTATATAATAGGTTCATTTGTAGCTGAATAACATTAATGCACATCATGGTATGACTAATTGTAATTCAAGTACAGTGTTTATCAAACAGTCAAATTAAACATTTAGTTCTGTTAAGTTCTTAAATTCTATAAAAGTGCTCAGTATGTTTTATGAAAATAAAGTGAAATCAACTTCCAGCTGAAATGAATTGAGGAGTGAGACAGTTTAACAAGGTCTGATGCGGTTCACTGACACCTAATGACTAGGCGATCAAAGATCAAAAAATGTATTTGGGAAGTTGATATTGATTGTAGATTACTCTTAGTGACAGTAAAATAATATTGGGTAATATTATTATTAAACCCTCTATTTAAAGATGTTTAACAATCTAAAGACTAAAACCAAGAATTTGGTTACTGTTGCCATGGTAACAGGAAGCAGAAAACGCATACACCTGCAAGGAATTATGGGAGTGAGAAATGAGTTGGATGAGGTGAGCTGAGATTTAATGATGTATGTGCCTTCGTATATACGAACAATAGACGATGTGCAAGGTCTGCAGAGACTAAGCCGGCAATAATGAATGAATAAATGAATGATTCATGATAGACAGTAGACACGACAACATCTATGTGAACTATAAATATGATGTTTTTACCCCCAACATGGTTTATTTTGAAGAATATTTTCTGTAAAAATTCTAAATTAAAAGCTGTCTTGGCACAAGATGGGCATGAAATGACAGAAATGTAACATTGAAAGTTGCTGTTTTTTTCCCCTTATTTGTGCTTTGGAAAATACATCAGGACCAGAACCTCCAGACACAAAAACAGCTTCTTTCCCTCTGCCACCATCCACATGAACACACCCTCAGTCACCCACTTAATCAAGTATCAAAATACTTGTTTAAGGAGTTGTTACTTTTGTTACTTCTCAGAACAGTATAAAAATCACAATTAGATGGATTTCTCAGTGCGTCCTTTCCCAGACTAGGGCTGCACGATTATGGTCAAAATGATAATCACGATTATTTTATCAATATTGTAATTACAATTACAATCACAATTATTTATCATATTAGGGAAAAATCTGTGTTTTTAATGCACTAATTTTAAACAAACAATATGTGTACAGTTTAAAATTGAAAAACATTTTTTTTTTAAATAACCCAACAATTTTAAATGTACCAAAAGCTAACTAAATAATTACACTATTACAGAGTGCAGAGCCGGTATTTTAAAAGTAAATACTGCAGATGATCAGGTTCATTTAACCGTGGCAACCGAAATTGTGATCACGATTCAAATTTCATTAATTGTGCAGCCCTATCCCAGACCTTCTCCTAAACAAGCCACACTACAGAACTCACTCACACATGCTGTCCCTTATAGGTGAAAAAGCCAAAAGTGGCCCATATTGTGCAACATTTTACATCAGCAAATTTAACCCAGAATCATCATTCTGCTAAGACTTTACTGGCTTAAAATGAGGGCAGTGGCTGTCAGTATGCAATATGTATCCATATACCGGCATTCTATCCGTACCCAACGCCCCTCATTGGCCAGTTTAGGTAACGTGATAGGTGCACCACGTGACCTAAACCGGCCAATGAGACGCTACACTCTTGTACTTCCGTTTATATTATACTTGAACTACGTTATGGACGAACTAACCCTAACCCACGTTACGGACTAACCCTAACCCACGTTACGGACTAACCCTAACCCACGTTATGGACTAACCCTATCCTACGTTACGGACTAACCCTATCCTACGTTACGGACTAACTCTAACTCTAAACTAAGTAACGGACTAACTCTAACTCTAAACTACGTTATGGACTAACCCTAACCCCAAACTACATTACGGACTAACCCGAACCCCAAACTACGTAACCCTAACCGCACGGAATGGCGGTAACGTCATCTTTCGTATGGATAGAATGCCAGTATAAGTATACGTATTACATACTAGGAGACACTACCTAAAATTATCGAGATTTATATGATATATCGCCTTTTTGTGAAAAAATATCGAGATGACTTTTGATCCATATCGTCCAGCTCTTGTTTAGTACTACTATAACTAAATGCATGAATGCAAATAAACTAATGTGTGAGGTACATAGTGAAGGGTCAGACCGGATACAATGATCCCTCCATGGCCGCAGCTGCTGTCATGCTAAGTAGCCTCGATTATCTGCTGATGGACGGCTTAGCGGGATGGAACTGTGTGTCACACACACACACCGCATGTTTCTATCCACGCTTCCTTCCAAAGCTAAAATGTTAGCTAACCACCACTGTGTGAAGCCCTGAGAACAATAATGTGTGTGTGGAGGCATTTCTTCTTCTGACCTGTTGCGTCCTCTCACTGGGATTCATCATCACAGCCTGCCGAAAGCTGTTATCCACGTAGGACGCCATTGTTTTGGAAGACGCCGTCTGGGAGGTCTGAGCTTCCTACAGTGTGTAGATTATTATTATGAGGAGTATCCACTGAAGCAGCTTTTAATACAACAAGTTCCCCTATTGTGTGGGTTTCTTGTGTCCCAGAGCGGATGAGCAGGGAGTGCCCCGGAGCCAGGCCACGACTGGAGCCAGACAAGCCGACCAGCCTGCCCTCCTCTGGGCTGTCCGACTTTCTGCTACTGCTACTTTAGTCGTTGAATGTTCGTCCCAACAACCGGAATTTAAAAAAATTAAAAACCCAACACCGGTCCACAGCCGGGAGGAATCCCCCTGTTACCCCAACAAAAAAGCAGCTCGACGATGGTGTTGTTTCCCTACGGTCGAGACGCCGCGTCTGTGCCCAAAGCCGTCCGTTGTCTCTTCAGCATTCTGCTAGCAGCGACCGAAAGAAATCCCATAAAGAAGCAGAAAAACACAGCGAGTGAGACCGGATTATCCCGTCAACAGCAGCCCGGCGTCCATTATCAGAGGCAGGACCCCGGAGCTCTTCTTACAGGAGCGTTTTCAAGCATCTAGAAGTGAGGGTAGCGGTGGAGCAGGGTTCTGTTGTGTGCCACCATGGTGACTGACACGCCAAGTGCATCAAGTACTCACCACTGCACGAGATACTTCCGCTGGAATTTTTCCAGAATAAAGCTCCAAAAGGAAGCCGCGTGAATAAAAGCAAGGTAAAAGGGTTAGGATGAGATAACTTTATACTTCTTCCAACTACTTTTCGTTCTTGTGAGCCACATGTGTCAAACTCAAGGCCAGGGGACCAAATCCGGCTCTTTTGAGCATCTAATTCGGCCCGCAGAAGAAAGTAAAAATGAAAGAAAAAACATGTATCAATGTGTAAATTGCGAAATAAATGATTGAAGTGATATTTGTTGGGATTGAATAACAGACACAAATATCCTAACCATAATATAGCTCAAATACAAAAAGACATCAATATCATTATTTTTTTTTAAATCAATCAGTTTAAAAAAAAAAAAAAAAAAAACCTTTTTTATAGAGAAGAAGAGGACTAAGAAGATTTTTTTTTAATTTTTATTCTTACATTGTGTGAAGTAACTAAAATGTCCTCAATGTACAACTAATAAATGCATCTTTAATTAATCTTTAGATTAGATGTGTTTTTTGGTTGTTTTTTTTCACGCTGGTTTAACATGAAAATATTACATGAAAAGTAGACTAGTTCATTTCCTGTCCAGATGTTTTGTCTTCATATCTCTTGACGGAAGTTGAGTTAATAGTAAGCGACTCATTGACTGTGGGCGAGTCATGTAACAGAGCTCACAGAGAAAAGGTTTCACGTTGTAAATGTGATGATTCAGCGTCACCCAGTGGGTATTTTGGGTATTACATGCCTAGATGAGTAAGATATTGATTACTTTTTTTTGTTTTTCATTCCATCTTTTGCATTTTGTTTGCTTGCTTTTTTTCCTTCTTATAATTCAGTTGATTCCACTTGTCTTCCCCTGTATTCTTATTTTCTTATTTTTGTTTATTATCTGTAATTGTGTTTGATTTTCCTGTTTGGAAACACTCTGTAACACCATAGAAGCATATTTGTATGTTATTTCTACTGAGTTACTTATGTTTTGTATTTTAAAAGAGACAGAGAACTGAATATATTTCTGTTTTCCTTCTGCATATTTATAATTTTCAAGCAATACATTAACTGAGATATTTAACTATGTATTTTATATAAATGTTTTCTTCTTTACAGAAAACTGAGCATATTTACATTTTTTCTGCATATTTAAAAATTTCATGTAAGAAACTGAATTATTTGTATTTTATTTTGAAAAATAATATTCACAGCGAACTAAACATATTTCTGTTTTCCTTCTGTATATTTATAATTTTCACACAATACAGAAACTAAAAGTTTTAGTTATGCATTTTATATAAATCATTTTTTTTTTCCTTACATGAAACTGAGCATATTTCTTTTTTTTTTACACATTTTTATAATATAAATGTAAACTTAGTTATTAATTTATGTATTTTATTTTTAAACATATCTTTACAAAAAATATATTATTATAATTTTCATGCAGTATATAACAGAATTATTTAGTTATGTATTTCATACAAATAATTTTTTTTTACAGAAAACTGAGCATATATTAGTTTTCTTTCTGCATATTTATAATTTTCACGCAAGAAACTGAATTATTTATATATTTTATTTTGAAAAAAAATATTGACAGAGAACTAAACATTTCTGTTTCCCTTCTGCATATTTATAATTTTCACACAATATATAAACTAAATGTTTTAGTTATTTATTTTTATTACACAAAACTGAGCACATTTCTACTTTCATTCCACATGTTTATGCAATATAGAAACTGAATTATTAATTTATGTATTTTATTTTTAAACATATTTTTTCCCCAAAAAAAAACATTATAATTTGTATGCAATATATAAACAGAATTATTTAGTATTATGTCCATTTTATTTATTTTTTTCGTTCCCTGCTTGAACACATAACTAGAACAAAGGTAGTGTGACACCGTCCTGGCAACCAGTGATCCCACTGCTGGCATCATGTTCACTCGTGGTAGGCTATTATTTACTTGTTTCAGGCTAACCACTGGCAACGACAACAGCAAGAAGAATAAAAAACAACAACATGCAAAACAATAAAGCAGTAAGTGGAGGAAGAATGATTTTTACAGGTATGAACATGTTTTTGTCCTTAAAGGGAATCTTATTTGTTTTTCTGAAAAATATTTTCTTATCCTGCAGGTCTGCAAAATGTTTTTAATGCCATTTCTTTGAAAATAATCACAGTAACTGATGCAGTTTGTGTTGCCAGATTTACAACTTGGTTTCCTATGATTGAGCACAGACATGTGGGCCTACATGACTAACAGATGATCATACAACTCTTCCTCTGTGCTCCACTCATACTATGAACCATCAAGGAAATGCATTCACAAAATATGCTACAAACGTAACATTTCTAAGTGCAGTGTGATTTATGTCTTATCTTTTACTCTTCGGATTTCCTCATGCATAATTAAGTTTGTACCTCAGCCAGCGGATCGTGTTCTCAGGTCAAACACATGATATCAGCATCTCTGAATTCAGTGTAAAGGCTCTCGTTCAAATTGCTTGTCTCCTCAACTTGGAATGATTCACAGCATATGGTGTAAAATATAAAGATTGTATCCCTTCAAATCAAATTTAAAGACAGAAAAACATTTCTCTTCCATCTTGTCAGTTTTGATGCATAATTTTTGCACTGTTAGGGCCTGTACTGGGAAGATGGATTTCCTCTTATCGCGCCAACTTCCTACATTTATTCGGTGTGTCCTGTACTATGACGCTGGTTATTGTCGTACGGGGCTAAATCACCATGATAACAGGCTGAAAACCTAACCTGGTCGAGACCAGGTTTATTGCTGGATGAGATCTGAGCCAGTACAAAAGTCCCGCCTCCTGACCAATCGGATCTCTTGGAAAATGAGCTGCCCATTGTTGAAAAATCCTGGTTGGTGCAGATCTGACAGCGGCGTTTAGGAAAGAAAGATCATTAATGGATTAATTAATCTTTTCATTTATTGATGACATCCTTTAGGAAAGATATTGGACTGATCTACAGTGGCTGATGAAGCCTGTCATTAATCATTCATTCATTGATACATACTGTAAGCTATGGTGACGCTGTCAGCATCAGCAGGAACATACTACAGTGAAACAATGTGCTCTCATCCCAGTGTGTGTGTGATAAACAGAGGAGGACCACCTGAATAGAAACACGTGTGTGCTGTAATAAAATGAAACTGATCAGAACGCTGTCCGATTATCATCCCATGGATTAATATTATTATATAATCTCACGCTTTTACACATTAACAGTGTCAGCAACTTCCTGCCTGTGTTCTTTTCTTCCTGCTTTTTCTGCAGCAACAGTTTTGTTTTTGGTCTGAGTTCCATCCATTTTCAGACCCACTTGTTCCTTTTTCCAGGGTTGCGGGGGTCTGTTGGTAGCTATATCCAGCTCTCAGTGGGCCGGGGTACACCCTGGACAGAGCGCCAGTCCATTGCAGGGCAACACAGACACAAACAACCACTCACACTCATATTCACTACTATGAGAAATTTAGAGACTTCAATCAACCTAAAAGTCATGTTTTTAGATTGTGGGAGGAGGCCGGAGTAGGAAACTCACGTAGCATGGGGAGAACATGCAAATTCCACCCAGAAAGGACTCAAGTGTCAACCCCAGGGCTTGAACTCAAGACCTTCTTGCTGTGAGGCAGACGTGCTAACCACTAATCCACCCTGCAACCTTTTTGGCCTGAATTATGGATTTTAATTCTTCATATTTTTGAAGAATTATTCCTCAATTGTGACATAAATTGCGTTAGTTCCTCCGTGATTGTTATTGGTCTGACACTGCAGTCACAGGAGCATGCTGCGTGCACCTATCCAGGCTGAAATCACCTCGCGTTAAGTGAGAGTATTTATATCCTGCTCCATAGAACAGGGGCTCTCTGACAAAGAATATTTGGTTTGGTAAAACCCACTAACAGAGAGATATTCAGGATATACTGATCCAGCTTTGTAGTACAGGCCCTTTGTGTTTCTTTGTTCTATTGTGGAACTGTTTTTATTTAATGTGTTTGTTTTGTCACTATTTTTGTGCTTCCATCTTGGCCAGGCCATTGATCTGAATTATGGATTTGATTTGTGTATGATGCTTTTCTTATAGGTTGACTGAGGATCTAAATGTTATAGTTTTGTTACTTTATGGGGGAGTTCAATACAATTTCAGTAACAGCGAAAAAAAATGTCCCTGATGTTTTGTGATTTTCTTGCTTTGTTATTTCACTAAAGCAGTGTCGGACTGTTTTTTTATAAGGAGTGAATGTTTCTGTGATTTGCTCCTTGTGGATGTATTGTGACCATAGGGCCAGATGGAGTTGGAGACTACAGGCCCAGGTCTGGTTACTTCCTCCAGCACATCGGTGTAGGCGCTGCCTCACCTGAGGCCACAGGTGACCTTGGTTACTTGTGGCGAGCAGCACCAGATGTCCATCCAGCCCAGCCTCGGTGTAGCTTTGTGGGGGAGGTGGGCTGGGGGTGGCACTACAACCAGCTGTTGAACAGCCGGACGCTGGTCAGCGATATGCAAATCAAAGTAGTGCATCAATACATCCTGTGCACTTCATGCATGAGCATGTGCACGTTGTGTCCTTGTGCCACAAAGTCACATTGTGCGTGACTTTGAGACCTTGATGTTGTTTTGTAAACACTCTGTAACACTATAGAAGCATGTTTTTATTTTCTTTCTGCATATTTATATTTTTTTCCATGCACTATAGAAACTGAATTCTTTATGTATTTTATTTTGGAAAAAGAAAAAATGCTTACAAAGAATATTTCTGTTTTCCTTCTGCATATTTATACTTTTCACGCAATATATAAGCTGAATTATTTAGTTTTGCATTTTATATAAATACATTTTTCTTTATAGAAAACAGCACATTTGTATTTTCTTTCTGCATATTTATCATTCTTATGCAATATATAAACTTAATTATGAATTTATGTATTTTATTTAAAAATATGTAATTATATAAAACAGCGCATTTTGTTCCTGCATATTTATAATAATCATGCAATTAATATATGAACTCATTTATTTAGTTAAGTATTTTATATAAAAACATTTTTCTTTACAGAAAACTATTTCTACATCTTTTAAGTTTTCATACACTATAGAAAATTAATTTTTTGTAAATATTTTTTCAAAACAAAGTACATAAAAATATTATTTATTATATTTCTGTTTTCCTTCTGCATATTTATAAATTTCAAGCAATATATAAACTGAATTATTTAGTTATGTATTTTATATGAATACATTTTCTTTATAGAAAATTGAGCACATTTCTATTTTCTTTCTGCATATTTATAACTATGCAATATATAAACGAAATATATATAAACTGAATTATTAATTTATGTATAGTATTACATTTTATGTATTTATTTTTCTTTACAGAAAACAGAGTGTATTGCTATTTTGTTCGTGCATATTTATAACTTTTACGCAATAGCCAATTAAAATGAAATTATTCTGTTTTTATTTTACTTTATTTTTCTTTAAAGAAAACTGTGCATATTTTCTATTTTCTTTCTGTGTATTTATAATTTTCCCACAATATAAAAGCTGAATTATTCATTTTGTTTTTTATTTATTTTGTTTTTCTTTACAGAAAACTGAGTTTCGGGCATCGTTGGAGGATAAAGTTACCCAGAAATTTCAGGAAAAACAGTAAAAGAGTCTGTGTCTAGTATTTTCGTTCTAACAAGAAATAAAAAGTGAGTGTTTATGTCTTCAATGTATTTTTTTGTCTTTAAAATAACAGGATTAAGTCTTATTTTTCCACATTCGGTACAGTAGGATCAGGGATAAACCAAAACAAAAGAAAACCGTAATAATAGCAACAATAGTGTTAAACAAATAGTCACGCAAAGCAATAGATATTGGATACCCATAAGATTAAAAAATGGGGTCAACAAAATTATATTGTACACATATATATATAGACAGTCACACACACATTTCACACAGATATATGCACGTATACAACTATAAACAACATATACAAAATTAATTTAAAGTAAATAAATAAAATACACCGAATAAAATTAAATGCACAGCATGTCAATATTTAAAATGAAAATAAATAAATAAAATTGGAATTACATAATTAAAAAAACAAAAAAATAATAAATAAAACTTGGGATAGGTCAAAAAGTAAACAACAACCATACCAGTCATAACTATTAATACAATTCCATATTAATGTAATTTCTATATGAACCACTATGAACATTATTAAATTTAATCGCTGGTGTCGTTTTAATCTGAAAATCCAGAGACAATGTTTCCGTTGTGCGCATGCTCACCGGCTTGTAGCACGTCTGTTGGTCTCCCTGTTAACTGGTGAACAACTTCCGCCATGTATGCTCGTGGTTATTAGCAGCAAATAATTTGATGCTGTTTTGCCCAATTCATGTCACAAAATACCCGATGAGAACATTTTAATTCGTTTTTTTTATTTTAATGTAAACAAACAAGAGGCTAAAATAACATACAACAAATCTTAAACACTTAACTGATCATCGTTTAGCTAGGATCCCAACAGATCTATAACACTGGATTCACCTAGCTAGGCTAACAAGCAGAATTTGGATTTGCTCCTGAAAATGTCTCACTCTGCACCTTCCAGCAAGCCTTCAAACCCCTCCAACCCCCGAGTGTTCTTCGATGTTACCGTCGACGGACAACCAGGTCAGAATATATTACAATTACCGGCAAACTAAAACCAGTTTAAAAGCGGTGGTGCTAGTAACCATTAACCTTGGCTAGCTCCGCGCTCCTTGATATATTTCAATAATCAATAATTGACACCAGAAAAACCACACCTAAAACACCAACACATACGTCAGTTTGCTTGTGCAATAAAATGCTTAATATTCATGTTAAAGTCGTACCTGGTGTCATGTGTGAGTTTGAATGAACCACGTGTCTATGTGCACATTTTTTTTAAGTGTGCACGTACACACACAGAGCAGTGTGTGTTTCTTAGTTAAAAATAGTCGTGGCTCACACACAGGTCACTGTTACTGCTCCTTGCACCTATCAAGTTGTGATTTAAATACTTTATTTTTATATCCACTAGGGGTCGCTACAGGTCAACTACCTTCATTCTGATATGTCCGCAAACACTAACCGTTTACCTTTGTCCTACTTTGGGTCCATGAACCATGTTTCTGCTTTTTTCTCCATGCCACTGTTATTATGAGCAACTTTTATCACAGTGAGGGCCACAAAAATGTGATTTTTGTGATCTGAGGGTCACGTTATCAACACTATCATGTCAGCATTTAGAATGATGAACAATCCGAGCAAGAACAAAGGGTTTGAGTGTTTTTGCTCCTGTTTTGTATTTTTTTCTGTCATTTTTTGTGTTTTTCTGAAGTCATTTTTATTCATGTTGAGGGTTTTCACGGCGCGTCATCAACCCGGATGTCGCCATTTTGGCGATATGGGCTATATGCACGCTTCACTTCCGCATTTGAGTGAAGACCGTGAAATTTTTATTCAGTTCAATTAAACTTTATTTATATAGTGCCAAATACAACAATCTCATTTCATAGAAAAAAAATAATCACAAAATATAGTTATGATGAAAAACTCAAAGGTTTCTATACTATTCAGTTACTTATATATATATTAGGGATGTAACGATTCACTCAACTCCCGATACAATTCGATTCACGATACTATTCTCTTTCGATTTATTTTACAAAATGGGACTTTACACAAATGACTGAAAAATATTACTTTATTTTTTTCTGGGAAAAACTAGAAAATACTGTACTATTCTCCTTTTATTTTTAATTGTCAAAAGAATCCCTTGATAAACTATTCAAAACAATGCAATTTAACTAAAAATAAATCTTGAATGAAATAAAGAAATAATTCAAATGAAGAAGAAGCCTATTAATTTAAATTCTGGTTCTATAATTAACAATGCAAAACTGCATAATAGTTCTTTTTCTTTTTAAAAGTGCAACTGAAAATGTATTTTGTGCCTTAACAATTGGACTTTGAAAAAAAAAAAAAAAACGTCATTGTCCTGTATTTACAGCAGATATTTGTTTGGACCAGCAGAGGGCGCTGGTAACCCAGTGGTCGGTTGCCATGCAGATATTCTGTACAGTGAAGAGATGCTATGCTAGCAGACAGCGCTAATAGAAAAATATGACTTTTACAGATATTCACATAATATTCTTTCGGTGCTAAAGGGGTAAGGAATCATTTATGAACATATTTAAGAGTAGAAGGCGGTCAGAAAGAAAGTAGTAGCAGATTCCGCCGGCCGCCTCAGCATTTGGACAAGAGAAGGATAGTATATGCTGTTTAAAAAAAGTACTCCGATTCAATTTTCAGAAAATCGATATCAACCGTGATACCAATGAATCGATTTTTAACTGCCTTACGATTAATCGTTACATCCCTAATATATATATATATATATATATATATATAAGTACTATATATGTTGTCATTTTGTGTATTTTTTGCTTTCTTTTCATGTATTGTTCTGTAAATTTGTTTGTTTCTTTCAAACTAGTTTGTGTATCTTTCTGTCATTTTTGTGGTCATTTTGTGCTTTTATTTTGAAGGGCCGCACAAAATTAAACCATGTGATTAGATTCTTTGTGATGGGATAAATTGGTCAAAGCGTGTGTTTCCGGCAATGATAACATCCAGGTGTTTTCTCTCTGTCCACAGCTGGACGAATTGTCTTCGAGCTGTTTGCTGACGTCACACCAAAGACGGCTGAAAACTTCCAGGCGCTTTGCACTGGAGAGAAAGGCCTGGGCAAAACTACTGGGAAGCCGATGTACTTTAAAGGATGCCCGTTCCACAGGAGTACACAACCTCTTTTTTTTTTTTTTAGATGATATACTTATTATTTAGATAGAAAACTGTGTATGATCTGTTTTGTGGTCACAGTGTTTCATCTATTGTAGTAATCTGTTCATTGTTGTTGTTTATGGCAGTTATTAAGAAGTTTATGATCCAAGGAGGAGACTTCTCAAACCACAATGGAACAGGAGGGGAAAGCATCTACGGGGAGAAGTTCGAGGATGAAAACTTTCATTACAAGGTAGAATAACCCACGTCTGGATTATTATTTTTTATTTATTGTTATCATTATGTTAAACATTTACACGCAATTTTTCATTTGGTTAAAAAAATACAAATGTCCTTTTTTCATGCAAATGACAGTTCGCCATCTACAATGGGATTATCTGTATGACAAGGACTTACCGACATATTTTTGGAGTAATATCACGCATTTACGCACAACTTTTCCACCATAAAACCAGTGGCCATAAGTGTAGCAAACGGATGGATGTCAAATACTGCGCAAAATCTTGCGTGGTTGCAAATAACAGGGAAATATAAAGTTAATTGCAATAGTTAGCTCAAAAGTATTAATAAGCATTTTTCAAATGGTATTGGAAAAAGTCAATACTTGCATCGGATTGGTAAAGAGAACTGGTCGAAAAGGTGGTGAAATAGGATTTTAAGAACCACAGAAATTGGTCAAAGTTGCAAATTAGAGTGGACAAAAACAGACAGAAAATGTGGTAAAAAGATTTTAAACTGTAAATATTGGTTTGAAGGTGTTAGTTTAAACTGGCAAATAATGAGCATGACAAATTGTGAATGTGGTTATTTTGGCAAAAAATTAAGCATGAAATATGGTGAAAAGTGACAATAATGGATCAAAATATGCAACATTAGGTGGAAAAATGGTGGAAAGGATTTATAAATGCCAAAAATATCTTAAAAGTGGAAAACATTTGCAGAAAAGGCTTTGAAATTGTGAGTAATGTAGTAAAAATACATTAAAAGGAGAAAAAATCTGGCAAGAAAAAGTGATGAAAGCAGGTTAAAATATGACAAGTTTGGTTTAGGTGCAGAAAAAGGGTAAAAATTGGTAAAATATTCTTAGTTTCTTAAAGGCATCTGGCAACCGTCTCCCAGTGTCTCACGACCCCAAAGTTGAGAACCTCTGACCAAAAGCGTTCGGACAACTGCGGCCGATAAGACATATTTCTGTGTGTTTGACCTCAGTGGGCGGGGCTTCCGAACCAGGAATATTTAAGGGCGTTAATGACGATCAAATTTAGCCGCCGCATTTATCAACACAATCATTTTGATGCTGGGATTGGTCAGATATGAATGTTTCATAAATCACACGTTGCTCCTGTCATACGACCAAATTCATGCTCGGATTTGCACCATTGAAGGCTGATATGTGGACATTTGTCTCAAATTATTATTCTTTTTTTTTTAAACTGTGCAGCACGACAAAGCGGGACTGCTGAGCATGGCCAACGCTGGGCCCAACACCAACGGCTCACAGTTCTTCATCACCACCGTCCCAACACCGCATTTAGACGGGAAGCACGTGGTGTTCGGACATGTGCTGAAAGGAATGGGAGTGGTGAAAATGCTGGAGTCCATCGACACCAAAGAGGATGCTCCAGTCAAGGTAAAAGTTCTAAATAATCCTGTAGTTGAACACAGTACAGAGAAGGTGAGTGTTAAACTGAAAGGCTTCACATTAGTTTAGGAATAATGAGCAAAGAGCAAAGTTGGTTTCCATGGCAGCATGACCATGTTTAGCCTTTCCATTCCAGTTAAAGCTGTGATAACTGCAACGATTAAAACCCTGCTGAGCAAGAGATGAATTAAGGTTCCTTTGTTAAAGCGGCTGGCATGTCTACCAGATAGGACGTATAGCAGATATATATTCATATTTTCTCAGAGAGTAGGTAGAGGTGTATTACCTGACCAAATTTCAGTTTCCTATGTGATGTAGTTGCTGAGTTATTAAAAGCTGAAAATGGAAGAAAAATAAGGACGAGCGAAAAGCGACGCATTGGCCATATCTCTAAAAGACTTCATCCTATCAAACTAAAAATGTACAATGTGCCGATTGAATTATTAAGGAACAATTGGTCAAAAATTCTGAATTTTTTGAGACTGGAGTGTGTGGGATGTCGTAATGACATGGAATGACCCTAAAGCAGAATTAACGTAACATCAGTGTTGATGGTGGGAAGTTTTCCTCAGTCTCCTGTGCTATTAATATTAGGCTCTGAGGTTTCTTCTGATGTTTGCAGCCTTGCGTCATAGCGGACTGCGGCGAGCATAAGGACGGCGACAGCTGGGGCGCCGCATCCAGCGACGAATCCGGAGACAGCCACCCTGACTTTCCCGAGGACGCAGATATGGATCTGAGTGATGTGAGAATCAGTGAGATCTGTGAACTCACATTAGTTTAACTCAAACACCAACAATGTTCCTCTTTTATCTGCATTTTCCTCTCAGGTTGATAAACTTCTGTCTGTTGCTGAAGATTTGAAGAACATTGGGAATCGTCTTTTTAGGAGCCAAGCGTGGGAAGCTGCGGTGAACAAGTACAGCAAAGCCCTGAGGTGAAGCTGCTGACCTTCAGCTGCACAGTGATCCATCCACAGCCGAACTGGCTGAAGCTAAACGTCATCTCTGGCTGCGTGTGCAGGTACCTGGAGGCGGGCGGAGACGAGCTGCCGGAGGACGCGCAGAAGAAGTTAGAGCCCACCGCTCTCAGCTGCTTCCTCAACACTGCGGCGTGTAAACTGAAGATGCAGCTGTGGCAGGAAGCGCTGGACAGCTGCAACGAGGCGAGTGGGTGGGGGAGGGGCCTGCACGCCACGAATCACACATAGAAATAACCAGAGGGACTCCTAACGTGGTCAAATCTGTCTTTAAAGCTGTTGGAGACAATAATCAGATAAAGACGTAGTGTAGGGGCATTGCATTGTGGGATGTGGAGTCCTGTACACGGATGCAGAGAAGTATTTTACTTCATTTTTACTGTCATTTCTTCTGTTTCTTTGCCAGACAAGGAAGACTGTGGTCACGTTTACATGAGAGCTTTAATTCAGAATAAAAATTAAATCCTCTTTAAACTTACCTTGTAAAAACTTAATTCTGAATGAAAATATAATAATTCCTCTATCTTGTAAACATTTAATTCTACTTTAAATTAATTCCAGTCGTCTATCTCCTTCTCAGCTGACCAAAGTGAAACGGTATGTTATCTTCTAGCTGCTGCTTCAAAACTACAGTCAAAAAAATATGAAAATAGTTCTTATGTGGTCTTCTATGTTGTAGCCAAAAAGAAAAGGTTTGAGTGTTTTTTTCCCCGATATCCCCGTCCAATCAGAACTCACTTCTGAAGCAGAATTAAACAAAGCTGAATAAACATGTTTTCCATGTAATAACGAAGTAGAACATTTTAATTCTGAATAATTAATTCAGCATTAAAACACATCATGTAACCGTGGCCAGTCATTGTCTTGACAACATGTTTGTTCCTGGTATTCCCTGTGATATCACCTCTCTTTGTGAGACATTCAATTTCAGCCAGATTCAGATCTTTCCATGTAAACCCCAAAATAAACATCCACTATTTTTCTGCCGCAACTTTCAGTGAAAACACCAGAAATGACAGTAAGAATGAAGTAAAAACACTTCAATGTATACGTCTAGACTCCACATCCCACAATGCAATGCACAAAGCTTTTCCAACCATGTCAATAAGAGAATGTTTACATTTGCATTGAAAAGAAATGTTTGAGCGGCAATTTATTTTTTATCCATCTTTTTTTCCCAAGCAAAGTATCTTTGATTTATTGATCTATGAGACACTGCAACTTTAATAAATACATCTATAAATATATCTTCCCCAGCATCTTACAGAAATAGAAACCAACTATTTATTTGAAGCTGACACCAATAAGTTTATCTAGAACAGCGGTCTGCAACCTTTACTCTTACAAGAGTCGTTTTGTCTAATCTCACCTGGATATGGAAACATTTTTTTGAGTTCATGTATTTAAAGGACTACAAAAAGTATATTGAATTTGATAACACGATTATGTCAGTCAACACAAGTGAATTGTTAATTTCTTGCAACATATCATGCATCATACCAATATGTTGGCAGTTAAAGACTTTCCCCACACAAATGAAAACTCCTTTTTTCTTCCAGACTAGTCTTTTTGTTAGTTTGGTTATGTTAACAGGGATTTAAAATTTAAGGTTAGCCACAGTTGCAAGGAAAGTTGATAGGTTAAGCAGGAAGGTGGCAGAGTTATATTTATATTTAGCTTAACAAATGGTTTTATCAATTTTATTTGAAGTTAATGTCATTCATTTGTTAATACCCTCTGTAAGAAATAACAATTATTTCAATATTTTATCTTAAACTATAGGGAGCCATTGCAAAAGAGTCAAAGAGCCACATGAGGCTCCAGAGCCGCAGGTTGCAGACTCCTGATAGAGAAGAATGTACACACAGATTATAATAAGGGAAATAAATCACCTCTTATGATTCCTGCTACAGTTGGTTTTAAATGTCACATCAGGAAACATCTGTGTTTTACTCTCATGTGTTCCAGGCTCTGGAGCTGAACGAGGCCAACACTAAGGCACTTTTCCGACGGGCTCAGGCCTGGCAGGGGTTAAAGGAATTCAGTGAAGCCATGGTAATGTCCACACATTTTGTGTCATATTAGGAATCTATGGATGTCAGCTGCATTACTGTCAAAGTACTCAGCCAGTCAACTGGAAGCATTTAACCTTTTTTTTTGTTTAAACTTCCTAACAGGCGGATTTGAAGAAAGCTCAAGGAATCACTCCAGAGGATAAAGGTGAAATTATTGTTCTGCCTTAAACTTTAGTCACTTTGGATCTTTTTTCTTCCTTTGACTCTTTTTTTTTTTAGAAAAAAACACTTCTCTGTGTAATATAAACACTACATGGAGCTGTACATTTAAGGACACAAACTGAGCTCATTAAAGGTACATTTAAAATATCCATATTCAAAGATCTATGTGTAACAAAATGCATTATTTTGCACCATATGTTATATTAACTTTTAAAAATAGCACTATTTTACCGTTTGAGTCCGCCATCTTGAAATCACGTGAGTGATGACATCACAGCCGCATTTGCCTGTAAACATTCCATTGTTTTTTTTTAGCATTCACCCTGCTTTTTAGATCATTTAGCAGCTTTTTTGGTCAAAATGAGAATTTTTGCAATTTTAACTCTGCGGTTTCGTAGTAGACAATGAAGCAGAGAAGAAAAGCTCTCCTAAAGGACCTTTAGTTTGTTGATAGAAATTCTCCAACATTCTGTGATTACTCTCCAACTTCAGCCTCTGTGCACTGTTTAAGGAAGAGTAAAGGTCCCTTAGGAGAGCTCTTCTTCTCTGCTTCCTTGTCTACTACCAAACCACAGAGTGGGAACTGTCGCCCCCTGCAGTCATACATTCATTTTTAGACTGTTTTTATCCTCTTTTGGTAAACAAAAGAGATTTACATCAATGTCTTTAACTTTTCCTGATTATTTAGAGCAACCAATAGCAGCACAAGTTCTTATTTTGATCAAAAAACCTGCTCAATGATCTAAAAAGCTGGCTGAATGCTTCACTCCAATAGTAAAGAAGTCTACAGGCAAATGTGGCTGTGTGACATCATCAATCACGTGATTTCAAGATGGCGGAACACAGGATCTAAAACAGTACAGTAGTCCCATTTTTAAAAGTTAATAAAACAAATATGGTGCAAAAATAACAGCGTTTTGTTAGGCATAGATCTTCTAATATGGACATTTCAATGTTTCATAGTTTTTGACTTTCCCGTAGTAATTCAAAGGAAACATCAAAGCAATCAACAGATGCCTCTGACGAAGACTGGCAGTTCTCAGTCAAACATGTCAGGATATCAAAGTGGATTTCCGACCTAAGGAACAGTCGTCTGAATAAATGAAACTAACATATTAAAGCAAGAGTAAAGAAATGCAGATAAATATTGTAAGCAACTGGGTTGTTTGTTTAGTTGTGATAACGGAGGTTTTCTCTTTCAACAGCCATCAGTAATGAAATGAAGAGAGTGCAGCTGAAAATGCAGGAGGAGAAGGAGAAAGAGAAGAAGATCTACGCCAAAATGTTTGCCTGACCTGTTCACCTCATAAAAGCTGCTGCACTGTGTGAGATGGGCCTGGTGTTTTCCATCGTCTGAGGGAATTCACTCTGAGAGGAAACCTGTCTTTATTACATGAAGTGTTATCATTAGACCAACACTGGTCTTTGCTTTGTGTCTTTTGTTATTTTGATACAATTCATTTATGGCGCGTTTCCATTGGCGGTATCGGCTCTACACGGCTTCGCACTGCTTGCTTTAGGGACCGGTTACTGTTTTTCCGGAGCGTTTTCATTGAGCACCAACCTGACACGCAAAACTGCCAAACTCTACGGATTGCACTATCTTGCTGCTATCCTCACATGATCGCAAACAGAAATCATTGGTGGCCAAATGGGTCTTTTGTGCGTGAGTTGACTCTACGCTGTGATGATTCTCAGACCCAATCAGTGTCTACTTTGTGCCTACGTCACATTTTCAGACCAGGGCTGCTTTTTTGGGAACCTTTACAAAGGAGGTACTAAGAAAGGCAGCACCAGGTACCATGGAGGAGGAACTTTTTCCCAGTGGAAACGTGCAAAAAGAGTACAGCTGATACCTCCAGTGGAAACGCGCCATTACAGTGCATCCATTTGTTATTTATGTTTACAGAGCTCAATAAAACAAAAGGATAGCAGACTTCTTTGTTTATTACTAAATTAATTATGTACAAGTGTGAACTAAAACCAAGCAATATCTATAAAGTGTAATTTAAATCTGAAAATCTGTCAATTTCAAGCTAAATGAACTTCGCTAAGGGTTTGAAATATATTTAACACGTTCATAGTGTTTCACACAGCAAACACTGTAAATTCTACCCAGGTTTTGCAACCATTTTTTAACCAAGGTACACAACCAACCGTAAATGTCAAAACAAAAAACAGCTTAGCCTATATTAACAATGTACAGTCATTCTCACCATTCTTAAATAGGAATCAAATCAACACAAAACTAAAATTATTTAATCTTTCATATTTGATAATGGGAGCGGTAAAAGTTTTAAAAAAAATAGTCATTAAATGATTAAAATTATAATTGACTATCATGTTAAATATTGTTTTGTTTTATATAATGTATTTTTTATATTTTATAGCTTTATTATAGTTATAATAAATATATTATTAATAATAAATATACAATACATTTTTCTAATTTAATTTTGTTCTTTATGTAAAACGTAAGAGTGTCGGATTTGATATGCAAGAATCAAACTAATCTACTTTAACATGAACGATGAGAAATAAGTGGCAGGTGAGTTTTTAATTATTTTATTTTTTTATAGCAATGGCATATTTGCAGACAATAATGAATTTTGCTGAAATTGAATAATTTCTGGGTTCTTCAGTTTATACATACGTTCATAGGACTAAACACTCAGTCTGTACTGAGGCACTTTGGCTGTGGGATGTTCAATTTATGCTGTGGATGTCACATTTATTTACCTCATTGCTGTGAGAACAAAACAAAAACAAAAAAAAAAACAGGAAAGTAGTTCACATTCCATTGTAAGCGGGTCCACCACCGCCCTCGGGCACCACCCAGTTGATGTTCTGGCTGGGGTCTTTGATATCACACGTCTTACAGTGGACACAGTTCTGAGCGTTGATCTGCAGCCTCATTCCATCTCCAGTTTCCAACGGCACGTACTCGTAAACACCTGCAGACACAAGTGCATCAGAGCAACACATTGGCTGACGTACGTTCACATTAGATAGTATGGAAAGATTGAGAAATACCCAGATGTATACTATATGTTAGGTGTGTCAAACTCATTTTAGTTCAGGGGCCAAATACGGAACAGTTTCATCTCAAGTGGGCCACAAATTTTATGCAAGAAAATGAGTAATTTCAACATTATTGTGTAGAGATGTAATGATTAATTGTACGGCAGTTAAAAATCGATTCATAGGTATCACGGTTGATATTGATACTCTGAAAATCGAATCGCAGTACTTTTTTTAAACAGCAGAGGGCGCTATCTATTTATCCTTCGCATGTCCAGAAGCGTAATTTGCTGGTCCAAACAAATATCTGATGTAAATACAGTACACTGACTGTTTTTTTTAAAGTCCAATTGTTAAGGCACAAAATACATTTTCAGTTCCACTTTTAAAAAGAAAAATAACTATTATGCAGTTTTGCATTGTTTACTATAGAACCAGAATTTAAATTAATAGGCTTCTTCTTCATTTGTATTATTACTTTATTTATTTCATTCAGGATTTATTTTTAAGTAAACTGCATTGTTTTGAATAGTTTATCAAGGGATTCTTTTGACAATGAAAAATAAAAGGAAAATAGTACAGTATTTTCTAGTTTTTCCCCAAAAAAAATAAAATAATATTTTTCAGTCATTTGTCTACATTCCCATTTTGTAAAATAAATCGAGAGAGAATCGTATCGTGAACCCATCATCGTGAATCGAATCGTATCGGAAATTGAGTGGATCGTTACATCCCTACAAATCAGAGATATTTAGCCTGAGGAAAACAATCATTTTGTTGTTGGCTTATTGCACTAGAATGCTGAGAATATATCTTTAAATCTTTGGGCTTCGTGAACTGTGTTCTATGTGTAGCTTTGCAAGCTAAGTCATGGGGAAGAATACCAGGGAGTCAAATTAGTGGTGAACATTATTTAAAACTAAAGGTGAAGAAAACAACAACTCTTTATACACAAGAGTAAGTTGTACATTTCATTGTTTACTGCCATTCGAGTTAATGACTTCCTGGAGAAAGGGTTACACTAAGTATTCCCCAAACTGTGTAAAGCATTATTAACCCTGCTGACCCACAGCAGCACTGTTTATGCAGATAAATGCTGAGTTCTCTTTTGGCTGCTGCTTCTTTCCATGCTAGATTTGGATAAATTAATTCCAAGGAAACACACAAGATGGCAACAAAAACTGACAAAAATACACAAGATTACAGAAAATTCCACAAAATAACAATAAAAATGGACGAAATAACCCCAAAGAACACACATGACAGAAAAACACGCAAAATGACATCAAAAATAAACAAAATGACAAAGAAGTACACAAAATATCAATAAAACCAAGACGTTTAGATAGTGTCCTTAAATTCATCTCAGAGATCAGTGGGAAATGGACAATCTGTTCTGTCAATAAATGTGATCATGTGATCAGAATTCCTGTTGTTAAAGAGTCTAATACTGAAAAAAAAGTGGAGCAACATTCGGATATCAGATCAAATTGCATCAGGTGGAACTTTTATGATGACACTTTGGTTCTACAAAGCTGCTCTCACACACTCGTCATCCACAGGAGAAGATAAAGCTCTTATCTTCAGCTGCACAGGCTGTGTTCACACACCACGGCACACGTTTACCTGCGGGGCAGAAGCGCTGCTCCGGACCGTCATAGATGCCCAGATTCCTGGCCACCGGCACGCCGTCGTCCCTCAGTGTGAGGTGGGCGGGCTGGTCTCCCTCGTGGTTGGTGCCGCTGAGGGCCACGGATGAGAGCAGGTCGAAGCTTATCTTGCCGTCGGGCTTGGGGTAGTCGATGGGAGTGCAGTCCTTGGCTGGTTTCAGCTGGTCAGCGTCGGTTCCTGTGACACATTCCAAATGTTGATTTTTCTCAGCTCAGAACAAACATGACCTCAGTCTTCACCAGAGCACAATCCTTGGCACCGTCACTGCAAATATCCCCCAAACTGTCCCAGCACTGGTGTAACAATCAATCCTAACCCTGATCCGAGGGCCACATTATCAATATTTATGTTAGCATTTTAGATAATGTCCATTCAGAGCGTTAACACAGGAAATAATGAAGGTACTGTGAGTGTCTTTTTGTGGTTCATTTGTCCCTTTTTATTGATATTTTTTATGTATTTTTCTATCGTGTGTTTGGAGTCATTTTGTCAAATTTTTATTGTAATATTGAGTGTTTTTTTTTTTGGAGTAATTTCATTCATAATTGTTATTTTGTGTATTTTTCTCCTATTTTGTGAGTTTTTGTTGTCTTTCTTGTTTATTTTGGGAGCCATGTTATCCTTTTTTTGTTGTTATTTTGTGTATTTTCTTGTCCTTTTTGTGTGTTTTGAGAATCTTTTTGTCTGTTTTCATCATGTCATTTTGTGTGTTTTTGTTGCAATTTAGTGTGATTTTCTTGTTCTTTTTGTGTTTTCTTTGGGGCCACACAATATCAGATAAAGGGCCACGTGTGGCTGCCAGTTGCCCATGTCTGCTATAGGCAGTCCACTCTGCATGTACTGTATATGTCTGTGTGTGTTAACTCCATTATGTAAACTGGGACATTTCTCAGAGAGCTTGAACATGAACAGGGTTAAAGGACTAATAACAATATTAGATTAATAATACAGACTTTTTAAAACACTAGTGTGTGTTCTCAGTGTTTGACTGTTACTATGCTCCTTAAGGCTTCGTCTTTCTACATTTCAAAGCTTAAAGCTTCAGTTCAGAGTGTAAACACTAACCGCAGTGTTTAAGCGTCCATGGCTCTTTTCCTCTGAGGATCCAGTAGAAAATCCCAGTGTAAACCATTCCACCGTAAAGGCCAAAGTAGTTATGGAAGGAGGGCCTGATGTTCCTCACAGCACGCAGCTCTTTCCACACCCACGAGTTCTTCAGGTTCTCAGCATACTCAGGGATATGAAGGCCTGAGGTCAAACCATACATGTGAACGTTAGAATTATTTAAGTTATCTGCACATCTGTCCTCACGCTAACACACACAAAACAGTGGGAAGTTTTACAATCAATGGAATTATGAAACAACATTTCTGGGTCTCTCAATAGATCACAAGCTCTGGTAGAATCCACAAATAAAATGTTTGTGTACGAAGAGTTTCAAGAAGCATTAGAATAGTGAAAAAAAAAGATACATACTGAAGCAAGACATTTTACATATGTTATACGGTGCATTAATTCTACTGTATCGGTCTCATTGTGTTGAAATCTGGGTAAACACTAACAAAAGCAACCTTATGCATTTTGCAAAAAAAGAATAATAAGGATCATAAATCATACAGGATATCTGGACCATACTCACTCACTTTTTCTAAAATCTAAATAAATTAAGTTCATGGATTCGATTAAGTTTAAAACCTCTCAAATTATGTATAGCGCTAAATACAGAACACTGGCAAAAAAATGTTTCACTCACATGCATGCGCACAGCTGCTGCAGCAGCAGACCTCAGCTCATCGCTTGTATTGTGTAGAAACTTTGTTGTCTCATGTCTCATTCAGCAGTAAGTAAACAGTAAATTTTACCATTATATATGTTAAAAAACATGACCAAAAAGTCTGTTTTAACTCTTTCAGTGTGAGCTTGTGCACGCGAGGGATCGAGAACGAGCAGGGATATAGGAAGGCGTGATTGGTTAAAAAAGTCTGTTGATGTTATGCAATATCGGTCGGCCTATGAATGCTTGTTTTTGTTAATATTTGTGTGTATTTTGTTGTGTATTTATATATGTATACTATATGTATGCATTTGCTCAAATGTCAGTTTGTTTTTTGTGAAATAGATTGGAAGTAGAGGCAGGACTAGATACTGTAAGGGTTAAGCTTCCTTCTGCCCCTTCTCAAACATTGCTGGGGCTCTATTTAAGTGAGCAAATGATTGCTTTATATTGTTTTGTTATGTTTGAGATAAATAAGTAAATAAATTAATTAAAATCAATGTCTGGATTTCTGCTGTTGAAGCTGTGAACTGAGTCTGCTAAAAACATAGGCGGAAAATCAGAATCTGGATTTATTATAATTACTTTCTTTTGGCAGATTTCATATTTCAGGTTTTCTGCTGACACTGCAGTGCGTTGCCTGTACCAGCCATTCATGTGACCTCAGGTGAAGTTTGAATAGTTTGAAAAGTTTGCTAATCAAGCTGAAGCGTGGTTACTGGATTCCATTGAAGATCTTGACTGGGAAATAAGCAGCAGACATTCACACCTGCCGTTTCTGAATCCAGCTCCTCTGCCACGACTTGGGGAAAAATGGCCTCGGCGGCGAGCATGCCGCTCTTCATGGCCGTGTGGGTGCCTTTGATCTTTGGGACGTTCATGAAACCAGGGCTGCAGCCAATCAGCAGTCCTCCAGGAAAAGTCAGCTTAGGGATGGACTAAAGACGAAAAGAAAAGAGAAAAATGTCTTTTTCTACGACGATGTCATTATCATTTCCAAACTACAGAGACACATTTGAAAACTGAAGCTTTTTGAAGTGAATAATTGTGTAATAAAAAAATTGATTTGGCGATATTTCACAATGCATTATCGTATCGGTCCAAAGAATGTTCAAATCCATTTATTTAATCATGTTTTTACCACATGCTGTAGAAGGTCAACACTACTTGTAGTGCAATGTTTTCGAGACAGCTATGCATGTTTTATTATTACAATTAAATAAAAATAAAAAAACATTTAATTGCGCTAATATTCATAGCACATAAACGCCCGGTCACTAGGTTTTATCTTCATAAAACATACTGGGCACTTTTAGAGATTTGTAAGACTTTTAAGAATTTCAGAACTTCACAGAATCATAATCTGTTGTAAAAGCAAAAGTTAAACTTTTTTGAAAAATGTGATTTTACAGTTTGTTTTTGATATTGGTACTTGAATACACTTATTCTCGCAAGTTTAAAAAAAATTAAGAAATTGTATTTCATACTATTTTGTACATTTAAAGGTGAAATTTATAATTATTGATATTGCAATATATCGTGATGTACATTGTATTGTTTAGGAGTGGGATGTACCATATAGTGACCTGCTAATGTACAGCCCAAGAAGTGAAGAAAAACATGAGAAAGTTGCATCAGATTTCTGTCGACTGCAGCTTATTTTTGGACCATGACACACTTTTGGAACAGATTGTCACAGCGTTCCTGATTTCCACCTATTCTGCAACGTCGAGGAAAATCTGGAGGAACCTAAAATATATCTGCTAAATTAAATTCTTCCACTGACAGCTTTTGCTCTCAATCATTTTGACATATTTTTTTAAAACTCTAAAGCTGGCAGAGGTGTGGCTTTGCAACAGTAAAGTAATTTTACTGAAACTTTCATGGTTTGATAATCATTAACTGAACCTATAATGTTTACAGCTTTGCCTTCCTCAGAGTGGCCCCATAAACAGAACATTCAGTAAACACTCCAATGCTACTTTTAGCAACAGTTTAGGCAGATATTGTATCGATGAAAACAATTAATACTAAAGGGTAACAAAAAAGCACGAACGGGCGTTTGACAGATTATAGCAGCGACGCCGACGTCTGGATATCATGCAGCGACTACTCGGACATTGGCCACGTTTACATGATGTTTTTTAGTTATTCCAAATTGAATAATGCAGCATTAAAGTGTTCTGCTTCATGTTTACATGGAAATAGTAATTCAGAAAACCGGTTTATTCGGCTTTATTCAATTCTGCTTTAGGTCTGGGGTTTGGGAAGGGTTCCGATTGGACGGGGGTGGACGTGACGTATTTCGGTAAAAATAACAACAAACCTTTTATTGTCAGCTACAACATAGAAGATCACATGATTTCGCTCTTATTTTGATTGTAGGTTTGAAGCAGCAGCTGGACAATAACATGTCGTTTCACTTTGCTCCGCGGAGAAGGTAAAACTTTGAAAAACAATAACCAGGATGAAAATATTTGCTCCGTGGTAAAGACAGTAGCTTTAAAAACAGGTAAAATGATAAACTTGGCAATATTACAGCCTCTGCATGCAGTACGGGCCGCATTTACTCCGTCTCCGGGTTATAGTAGCACCCGTCTGGTGAAGTCTGTTCCATTTGCCAACGTCGTGTGAATATCCGCATGTTTATGCTTCCGTCCATCCACTTTTTTCATTATATCCATGTCTTTTAAGGCTTTTATTAAATAAACTAGTACAGTGCTCGTCGAAAGTATGTATTCATATAGTGGGAGCTTAGGTAGAGTTGTCAATTATGGCCAAATTAGTATGTGTTTGAAGGTTGAATGTACAAAGAGATGTACAGACTCATTTTCATATTTTTGTTGTTGTTTGGTGTATTTTTCTGTAATGCATGTTTTTTGGAGCCTTTTTGTATATTTTTGTGCATTTCTGTTGTCGTTTTGTGTACTTTTTGTATAAATATCATTTACATTTTTGTTTTATTTTACTAATTTAGTATATTTTTATTATAAATTCCTTATGTGTGGTGAGGGTGTGTTTTGAGATGTGTGAGTGCACGTGTGCATGCACGCGTGCAACTTGAGAAAAAAAAAAATTGGACACCAAAGTACCAGGTTGTAAAGGAACAGATTGGTGTGCTAGCGCCCCCTCACACTGAGGTCAAAAGCTGAATAGGTTTCATTTATGGGTAAACATGAATGTGTCGTTCAGGCTAAATAAAATTAAAATACATGTTTTGCAACACCAAATAAGTATAAAATAAAGCATGCACACACTCAACCAGCAGTCAAAAAAGTTTCAGGTCGAACAAACACCACGTCGCGGAGAATTTCGCTCCACAAACACACACACACGCATGCGCGGAGAACTTTCTTGATTTATCAGAGAAATACTCTCACTCAAGGCCAGCGGCCATCTTGGATGATGTCGTCACCAGCGCGTCATTGCGACTGGCCGAGCATGCGCAGAACGACCGTAATGAACTTAAAGCAGAATTAAAAGTTTACAAGATAGAGGAATTATTTCATTCGGAATTAAAATCGGAATAAACCAGCCACCTAATTTGGATTTAAGTTTAATTCTGAATTAAATTTGCATTTGGAATCAAGTGTTTACAAAGTCATTTTAAAAAACATTTAACTTTTATTCTGAATTAAAGCTCATGTAAACGTGGCCATTGACATTGGCTGATTATGAAGAACACACCTGAAATCCTCCTTCATTCAGGGCCCTGGCCCCATAAGCAATCCTGTTGCCTCCCTCCAGTGTGGGAGCAACAAACGGGTGATGTTTCCAACGCTGAAACTCTCTGAATGGACTCAAGTAAGGGTTGGAATAATCCAGCCCAATCTGGAACACCAACAATACACACATTTGTCACAATAATGCACTCAAAACACAATTTAGGTATTTGTACGTATGGAAGGATTATGACTAAGAATGAACCAATTGATCACTACCTCATTCGCCATTTAAGAAACCACCACACCGCTGAGTATGCAGCATTCGAAACTAGCAATAAGCTAATGCTATAGCTAAAGCTTGCGGGAGCAAATAGCCAGTGTTCCACTGCCGTTAATGTACAAGTGAGAACAACTAACCTGTGCCATGTTAAATCTAGTCATTATGATGATTTTTGACAATGTTACACATACTGCACTTTTTTTTAATGTAGAATGTTTGATTTTTTGGTGCTTTTGTCCTGTAAACCGTTGCAAGTTATTTTTAGATTGATATTATTGTTACATTTAAATATCCACAAAGCTGCTGCATTTGGACATTTTTTTTCACTTTTTGCACCATTAAAACTCAAGACACTTTATTGGTGGTTTAAGATGTTTTATTAGTTTGTCCTCAAAATTATAAGATTATCATCCACCTCAAACTTTGTGATTTTTTGTATTTGTAAAACCAAAATACTGCTGTACACTTTACTTTTGGCAAAGAGCTCAAAACAGGTCTGCAGTGAAGCTTTGTTTGTTTTTAACATGAGAAAAATTAAAGACTTAAGGAACTAATATAATTTAGGATTTTGGACAGCAGTGCTCTAAACTTTTCATTTCTATTTGATATAACTACCTCATGTACAGTTAAAACAACAAGTTTATATTGTTTCATGGATATTGTTCAATGCTTTACAATAAAATAAGATTGGACTATTCTACGTGTATGCTGTCAGTTATATATATATATATATACACACACACACACAGTATATAAAGAAAAATCCTGATCAGCCAAAATCAGAATCAGCAGGTCAGGCTTTTTTGACAATATTTAAATTCATCTTATTCTTGGAGAAGCTACTATAGACAAAAGTTGCTGGGGATGATAAATAAAAAAATATTTTTATAATGCCAATAAAGACATCATGTAGGCCTCATCGATCAATAAATCAAAAGAATTTCTTCCAAAAAACAGAAGAATTGACTCACAAAAAGGTTGAAATTGCTGCTGTGACCATTGTGGTTTGTTGCTAAATGGTCGTGTCTTAAACTTCAGAAAAGTTTCAAACTGATCTCACCCCAATTTCGACCGTATTCGTTTTTTTCCGTGAAAAAACCCCCCAAAAAATTTACAATCATTGTTTTGTTTTGTTTTTCAATCCACAAAAACATCAAAAATGTCACTTTAGCAGTGGAATCAGTGGTGAATAAGAACAATTTTGGATTTGTGAAATTTAAAATTGTATCCATTACAAGACTAAGAGGAGGAAACATGGTAAATGGTAAATGGACTAAATTTATATAGCACTTTATCACCACACTGAAGCAGTCTCAAAGCGCTTTACATAGCAGCTCATTCACCCAATCACTCTCACATTCACACACCAGTGGGACAGGACTGCCATGCAAGGCGCTAGTCGACCACTGGGAGCAACTTAGGGTTCAGTGTCTTGCCCAAGGACACTTCAACACATAGTCAGGTACTGTGATCGAACCCCCAACCTCTCGATCAGAAGACGATCCTCTACCACCTGAGCCACGGTCGCCAACATCACAAAAAATCAGGTTTCCCACATCAGAAAAACGTATGGTGCTCACTCACCACAAACCCCAAAGCCACGAGCGGCTCGCCTTCGTTCAGGTGATATAAGAATGACCCCCCGTACGTGTTCCTATTCAGAGGCCATCCTACAGAGTGCTCCACTCGGCCTGGCCTCCATTTCTTCTCATCAATCATCCACAACTACAAAACAAAAGAGGATAGAAAAATATGATTTGTCTCCTAATTATTTCATCAGTCAGATGTTTACATAGCAGGTCCCTGATGTGACAGGCTCAGCTCATTAGGAAAGAATACAAACAGATTAAGGTAAAACTCTCATTTCAGATCATCATTTTACCTCTTTCAGGCCAATGGCGTAGGTCTGCGGTTCACAGTTCTCCCGCAGATTGAATTGTTTGTAAAGCTGCTTGGCTAAGTGACCGTGACATCCCTCTCCAAACAAGGTGACCTTAGCATGGAGCTCCATTCCTCTCTCAAAGACATCCTGGAGGAGAAAAACAAACAAAGAGGAGACATGAATACAAACATCCCATTATGGGTAAAGAAAACACAGACGCCGACTTCTTTAATCACATTTCTAAGCAGCAATACTAATTCTGCCACTGCAAAAACATCTAAAATACATGTCAAACTCTAGGCCCGTGGGCCAAATCCGGCCCTTTAGAGTATCCAATTTGGCCCGCAAGAGACGGTAAAAATTACAGAGAAAACATGAATAATTGTGTAAATAATCCAGTTGTATATATCTCAAATTCACCAATTCAATGAACTCTATAATATTTTTAGGGGCTTGCAGTTTTCCTTTGTTTATATCACATTAATGCAGTCATTTTTAATTGCAAATTGTGGAAATAACCCTCAATTTTTCCACAAATCTTTCAACTTCAAACCAACAATTCCACAAAATTCCTCTAAATTACACAAAAAACGGTTACAAAATCAAGAGCTTTTTAAATAAAGATCCAGCAAAGACTGATATTAAAAACGAGGGCACAATTATGTTAAAATTAATATTTTTCCCACGTAAAATCTGCGGCCCAATTGCGATCAAACTGGTACATACAGTGGGTACGGAAAGTATTCAGACCCCTTTAAAATGTTAACTCTTTGTTTCATTGCAGCCATTTGCTAAAATCAAGAAAGTTCCTTTTATTTCTCATTAATGTACACTCAGCACCCCATCCTGACAAAAAAAAACTGAAATGTAAACCTTTTTACAAATTTATTAAAAAAGAAAAACTGAAATATCACTGTCATACTGTAAGTATTCAGACCCTTTGCTCAGTATTGAGTAGAAGCACCCTTTGAGCTAGTACAGCCATGAGTCTTCTTGGGAATGATGCAACAAGTTTTTCACACCTGGATTTGGGGATCTTCTGCCATTCTTCCTGCAGATCTTCTCCAGTTCTGTCAGGTTGGATGGTGAACGTTGGTGGACAGCCAACCTGACCTAAACCCAATTGAGCATCCAGAGATGCTCAGTTGGGTTTAGGTCAGAGCTCTGGCTGGGCCTGTCAAGAATGGTCAGAGTTGTTCCGAAGCCACTCCTTTGTTATTTTAGCTGTGTGCTTAGGGTCATTGTCTTGTCGGTACGAGAACCTTCGGCCCAGTCTGAGGTTTTCTTCCAGGATATCTCTGTACTTGGCCTCATTCATCTTTCCTTTAATTGCAACCAGTCGTCCTGTCCCTGCAGCTGAAAAACACCCCCATAGCATGATGCTGCCACCCCCATGTTTCACTGTTGGGATTGCATTGGGGAGATGATGAGCAGTGCCTGTTTTCTCCACACATACCGCTTAGAATTAACGCAAAAAAGTTAAATCTTGGTCTCTTTAGACCAGAGAATTTTATTTCTCATAATCTGGGAGTCCTTCATGTGTTTTTTGGTAAACTCTATGCAGGCTTTCATGTGTCTTGCACTGAGGAGAGGCTTCGGTCGGGCCACTCTGCCATAAATCCCTGACTGGTGGAGGGCTGCAGTGATAGTTGACTTTGTGGAACTTTCTCCCATCTCCCTACTGCATCTCTGGAGCTCAGCCACAGTGCTCTTTGGGTTCTTCTTTACCTCTCTCACCAAGGCTCTTCTCTCTTCTTCTGCTCAGTTTGGCAGGATGGCCAGGTCTAAGAAGAGTTCTGGTCTTCCCAAACTTTTCCATTTAAGGATTATGGAGGCCACTGTGCTCTTAGGAACCTTGAGTGCCGCAGAAATTCTTTTGTAACCTTGGTCAGATCTGTGCCTTGCCACAATTCTGTCTCTGAGCTCCTTGGGCAGTTCCTTCGACCTCATGATTCTCATTTGCTCTGACATGCACTGTGAGCTGTAAGGTCTTATATAGACAGGTGTGAGCCTTTCCTAATCAAGTCCAATCAGTTTAATGAAACACAGTTGGACTCCATTGAAGAAGCAGAACCATCTCAAGGAGGATCAGAAGAAATGGACAGCATGTGAGTTAAATTTGAGTGTCACAGCAAAGGGTCTGAATACTTATGACCATGTGATATTTTAGTTTTTGTTTTTTTAATAATATTTTTTCTGTCAAGATGGGGTGCTGAATGTACATTAATGAGAAAAAAAATTAACTTTTTTGATTTTAGCAAATGGCTGCAATGAAACAAAGAGTGAAAAATTTAAAGGGGTCTGAATACTTTCCGGACCCACTGTATTTGACTCAAAAAACTCAAACTAAATGAAACTACTCACTAAAAAAATTATTTAAAAGTGCAGACAAAAATACAGTAAATAAAACATTTTTTGCAATCTGTGCCTAAACGATTAAAGTTGCAGAGTAACATGCCAAGTATAAATATACAACTACACAGATTTGTGAAGTAATTGAGTTAATGACGTTGAACATATTATATTCCCATGGTTTACCTTAGGTGAGCCATCCTTGGCGATACCAACATCATTGGTGGCGATTCCTTTTACACTTCCATCCTCGTGAAATAAAACCTGCAAGTCAAAAATCAAAATGTCAGCAAGCAGATTTTTTTTTTTAGCCCATTTTTCACTCTTCTGCTTCTCCATATGCAATAAACTATAAAGTGTCCACATTTCTCCCCTGGCAAATATTAACTTTTTGGCAAACTAAAGTGCCGTACCTAATCTATTGGATAAGAGTGGTTTTTAAAGAATTTGTGCAGCAAACTGTCTGTTCAAGAGCTGAATCTGACAGATTTTTCAACCTATGTGTCGGACATTTGCTGTGCAAAACAGATACAATAACAAATTTCACCTTTACAAATGGGCTACAAAATGGGATGAAACAATTTTAAATTTTTTTTTAAACTTGCGAGAACAAGCAAATGGTAACCAACTGTAGTTGAAGTACCAATATCAAAAATGGTATGTTTATTAAAATGTCAAATCACATTTTTCAAAAAAGTTTAACTTTTGCTTCTACAACAGATTTTGACTCTGTTAAGTTCTTTTTTTTTTTTTTTTTTAAAGAAACTACATACATCTTTAAAAGTGCCAAGTATGTTTTATGAAAATAAAGTGCAATCAACTTCCAAACTAAAATGTATTAAGGAGTGAGGTAACCCTAACCCTAACCCTAACCCTTATATATATATAAAACGTCTGATGTAGTTCACTGACACCTAGTAACCGGGTATTTAAGTTTTATACAAATGTTTGCGCAATTAAATGTTTTTTCTAGATAAAAAACATGATTAAAAAATCAATTTGGAAAATTTTTGGGTTGATACACTTATTGTGAGGTGAAATATCACAATATATTGCCAAAACAGTTTTTCCTGTTCTAAATTAATTCAATAACCAGCTCAGAAACAGAAAAAAAGCTCCCGAACTTCAGTTAAAACCACAAACCACTGCAAATGTATTTTATTGCTTGTGAGTCAAACGGGGTCTCACCTCTGACGCAGCGTACCCAGGATACAGCTCTACTCCGAGCTCCTCTGCCTGCTCCCCCAGCCAGCGTACAAAGTTACCCAGCCTCACAATGTAATTCCCATGGTTCTGCATGGGCAAACCTGCAGGCGGCAGAAACAAATCAACCACACACCTTGGTCGTCTCTGCAGATGTTCCATTGCTTTATCCACACGTTGGCCTTCAGGCTGGAGAGATAATCCCTTTAAGCGAGTGGCAGACCCACAAGCCACAAGATACCAAAGGCAAACACTGTATTTTTTAGATATTTTTAGACCAAATATGCATCAACGTCTGAATCACAATGTATATGGAAACAAAATATCAGCTGCTGTTCTTTAATATTAGATTAATGTTTAAAAATATAGTTTGAAAAAAATGTAGGGCTATTACATTTTCTTAACAGTGAATCAAAATGTTATTAAATAAATAGATCCTTCGACTGAATTCCACATTAAGTGAAGTTAGTGAGTAAAATTACGGACTGTTGACTCCCACCCACAAGGACGTCCATCAACAGGATTTATGCTTCTTCAACAGTCTGGGATTTACTCGCTAATGCTGAAAAAGAATGGGATTTTTACAGGCAAATGGGGCTGTGTGACATCAATCAATCACGTGATTTCAAGATGGCGGAACACAAGTTCTAAAATGGTAAAGTTACTACATTTTTAAAAGTTAATAAAACAAATATGGTGCAAAATAATACATTTTTTAGGCATAGATCTTCTAAAAAGGACATTTCAAAGGTTTTAGGCCACATTTGTAAAAACAAGGGAGAATCCCTTTAAACAAAATGTACAAAAATACAAACAAAATTATCCCGGGTAGAAGTGGAGGCTCTGGACTTTGACATGCTTGCTAAAGACCAAGTCAATAACCTTGGTGTTCTGATTGACTCAGATCTGACATTCAGCAGTCAGATCAAATCTATCACAAAAACAGCTTCTACCACCTAAAGAACATCTCCAGAGTGAAAGGTTTATTGACTCAGAAAGATCAGGAGAAACTGGTCCATGCTTTTATCTCCAGCAGACTGAACTATTGTAATGGTCTTCTGACAGGAATCCCCCAAAAGAACATCAAACAGCTACAGCTGGTTCAGAACGCTGCAGCTCGGGTCTTAACCAGAACAAAGAGGTCAGTGCACATAACTCCAGCTTAAAGTCTTTACACTGGCTCCCAGTCATCCTCAGAATAGACTTTAAAGTTCTGCTGCTGGTGTATAAATGTGTGAATGGGTTTGGTCCAGAATACATCAGGGAGATGTTAGTCAGGTATGAACCCAGCAGGTCTCTCAGATCTATGGACACAGGTCAGATAGTGGAGCCCAGAGCTCACAGTAAATATGGTCATGCTGCATTTAGTTGTTATGCTGCAAAGAAGTGGAACAAACTGCAGCAGAGATGAAGTCAGCATCACATGTGAACATTTTTAAATCAAGGTTAAAGGAACTCTTTATCTACTGCGTATGGTTGAGGGAGAGATTTTTGGTCATGTTGTTGATGTAATGTGTTTGTTGATGTTTTTAAATGATTTTACTGATGATTTTAAATGTTTTTTGTTGTTGTTGCCAACTTTAATGTTCTTATTGATTTTAAGCTGTTGAATGTTTTCTGTTGCCCTTTTTGATCATGTAAAGCACATCGACTTGCCTTGTGTATGAAATGCGCTATACAAATAAATTATTGTTCTACATTACTTATCTAAAAAGAAGAAGAATTTAAAAGTGTGTATAATAAGGGGTTTCTTCTTTCATATTCAAAGCATGTTTTCCAGGTGTAAAAGAAAACTTATTTATGTCAACACATCCATACACAGTAGTCTAATGATCAATATTAAAAAACCTTGTCTAGTAGGAAAGCCTGACATTTTTTACTGAATTCATAAAGACAAAGGGGACGTCACCTGGCAACATGGGAACCGGGATTCTGTGTTTCTCAGTTAAAATGCTGAAAACATCTTCAGTCACTTCAGTGTTCAGAGGAGCCTGTGATGAGAGAATATTGGACAAAGTGATGTTTAGATTGATGATTTTATTCCATGTCACACGGCCCTTTGTATTATACCATGATAAGCAGCACCTAAAGAAAACATCACCAACTGTTAAAGTTGGCACTTACCCCTCGCTCCTTCCAGTCAGGGAAAAGCTCATTTAATGCAGAGGGCTCGAGACAGGCTCCTGACAGAGTGTGTGCACCAATCTGAGACGCTTTCTCAACAAGACACACTCGAAGCTCCTTCTCATGTTCATTAGCGAGCTGCTTTAGACGTATGGCAGCAGAAAGACCAGCAGGTCCTCCACCTACAATCACCACATCTGCCTCATCAGCAAACCTCTCCATTTCGATACCTGAGAAAGAACAAAAAATGAGGGGAAACCCCTTATTAATTCCAGTTTTTTAACAAATAAAAATCTGTAAAGAATTTTCCCTGGGCACAAGAGATGTGATATATTCTGCAGGTACAAGGTGGTCTTTCTGTACTTCTACACTTACAAAAAGTGTGTCCTGTCCTTGTTAGGATGAGCCCCAAAATCCAAAGATAGTTTTATACCACACATGAACAAGCAGTAGGAAAAAAAACAGTATGAGTTACAAACAGGATGTCAAAAAATGTCAACATGAGGATCAGATTCTAACAAAATATATCCAGGCAGTTTGTAGGGCTTCCGATTTGCCAAGATCACAGAAAACAAACGGAATAAACAGAATTCACTTCCTGAAACAGAAATGTATTTATCAAACAAAAATGAAAAAGTGTAGATTGCAATGTGACACTAAATGTAGCCTCACATGCATGCTTTGCTAAAAATATCACACCTTTACACCCAATTGTCTCTGTAAACGTGTGGTCGTCAGAGACAAAAATGTCTTATGTAAAATCTGACATAGTGTAATATAACGGGATAAGACATGGAGGATTTGGGACAATATCACACATTTCCACAATATTTTACATGAAGGGTAAATCCTTCGTGTCCCCGTCATGAAATGAAAATTCAGGCAAAAATAAAACACATAAACCCCAAAAACACACACACACACACGAGTAGGACGTCGGCCAGCGTCTGCGTGTTTGATGCATTTCTTACCTTCCCATCTTGGATCTTTATCTCTAGAATGGATGGTGTAGTGGGTGGTGATGCGAGGTACTGATAAGGAGGAACATGCCCTTCTTTGTAGTGCCGTGTACAGCTGAGGGACAGCATGCTCTGTCTGTCTTGTTTGTAATGCCCTGATACATCTGTGGGCTGCAAGACACAAAACATCAGTTTAGAACAAGCTGTAATTATTTATGGTCATCTTAGAGGTTCATTGTGTGCCTAGCATGACTTTTAGAATCAATGATGATGTTCAAATCATGTGAATGGTCTTCAGTTATTTACTTGACACAATAGACAAGAATCAAAGTCCCAACAATCATCCTTTCGTGTGTGAAATTTTGTTCACAAAATTAGAAAATAAACTATCTTTCAACTAGGAGTGTGACGACATCTCGATACGACGATATATCGTGATATTTTTCCGCATGATCGATTATCGATATGCTCCCGCTAAGTATCATTTTTTTTTTTTCCCCCCCCAAAGTTTTTTCTGCTTTTTCACTAAAATGTGCAGGTACGTCTTCACAGAAATTTTGTCACTGTTTGTTGAAGGAACCAATATATTGTTTACTGGAATATTGCACTATAATGGTGTCACTGGTAAGAAAGACCCTATTTTTTATTTACAGAAAGCACTATTGGAGATTGGTTTACATTGGTATGTTGACTCTTATTTACAGAAATGTTGCACTAAAATAAAAATGTAATTTTTTCATGTAATCTTTTTTTTTCTTGTTATGTCATAGATTATCATAGATTGATTTCTGACTAATGTATCGATAATCGCAGTATTGTCATATTGTGAGATGATCGTTATTGTGAGCTTTGTATCGCTTATCGTATGGTACCCAGAGGTTCCCACCCCTACTTTCAACATAAAGAGCCAAGGAAAAGAGTGAATAAAAGCAAAACACATACCGTATTTTTCGGACTATAAGGCGCACCGGATTATAAGGCACACTGGTTTGTTATTGTTATTATTATTATTATTATTATTATTATTATTATTAAGGCTCATTAAGCGAAACAAAATAGTCAGATAAGTCAAACTTCATTCAACTCATTAACAATAATTTTCAACATTGTTCAGGTTTAACACATAAAATACAAAACATTGCACTAACTTTTTCAGTTCAGTATGTTGAAGCACAGTACTGGTACATATCACTGACTACGGTAGCCCTAAAGCACCAAAAATCCATCAAGCAGTGCAGCTTCATAGTTTATCAAAGTTGTACTAAAACATTTTGACATATTAAGTTCATACATAAGGCGCACCTGATTATAAGGTGCACTGTCGATTTTTGAGAAAATTAAAGGACTTTAAGTGCGCCTTATAGGCCGAAAAATACGATTCATTAAAAAGCATGTCCTTTTTGTACACAGGACTCAGAGTGGGGTCAATTTCAACATTTTATTTTTTATTGTGCATTGTTGGAATGTCAGTGCTAAATGTTTTTTTTTCTTCATTTGATTTGTAATTTATTTATTCTTTGAAGCATTAATAACAATTTATGCATTTGCAATGTATTGATTTTAGTGAATTTGTGCACAGTCACATTTTTTGGTTTCGGCCAAGAATTTTCAAGAATGTAAGAAAAGTGCAAAGTGGAGGAAAATCTATCTGATACACCTGCAAAACAGCAACTATCATTAATTATACAAAGTGTCTAGAGTTCCGGACCCGGACCTCAGAGAACTCTGACTATTGTTACGGCACTTCCTGTGCGCATGCGCAGTTCCGTAATGTGCCCGTGTTAACACTGTGTTAAGATAGCTGAGTACTCTAAGGCGTTAGACTTAAAAACATTTCCTTCCGCTGATGTGGGTTCCAATCCCACTTGACATATTTTTTTCATTTTAACATATTTAACACGGCAAATTCCAAAAATAAACATTTTAGGGTATTCCCTGAGGTAGGGTTTTTTTTCTTCATTTTAACATGGAAAATTCCACTTTTACAAATACATATACGAAAAAAACAAAACATTTCAGGGTATTTCCTGGGTTAGGGATAGAGTTGGGGTTAGGGCTAAAATAAAACTGACGAAACTATAGCTAGAAGGACACGGGTCCGGCAATGACTACTGGAATTCGGCATACTGCGCATGCAAATAGTCAGGATTGTCTGAGGTCTGGGTCCGGACCAATAGCAACAGCCTTCATTATATATTAAGTTAATTAAAAAATAAATAAGAAAAACTATAAAAGTTGATAAAAATTCAAGGAGTCAAAATTAGGAATGTAACGTTTAATCGTAAGGCAGTTAAAAGATGTTTCATAGGTATCACGGTTCATATCGATACTCTGAAAACTCTATCGCAGTACTTTTTTCAAACAGCAAAGGGCGCTACCTATTTATCCTTCTCTTGTCCAGAAGCGTAGGCGGTGGGCGGAATCACCTACTACTCTTAAACATGTTCATACGTGATTCCCTACCCCTTTGGCACCGAAGGAATATCTGTAATTATACGTGAATATCTTTAAAAGTCACATTTTTTTTATTAGCTCTGTCTGCTAGCGCGTAGCATCTCTTCTTCACTGTTAGAATAGTTGCATGCCAACCGACCACTGGGTTACTAGCGCCCTCTGCTGGTCCAAACAAATATCAGATGTAAATACAGTGCAATGACTGTTTTTTTTAAAGTCCAATTGTTAAGGCATAAAATACAATTTTAGCTGCACTTTTAAAAAGAAAAAGAACTATTATGCAGTTTTGCATTGTTTACTATAGAACCAGAATTTAAATGAATAGGCTTCTTTATTTGTATTATTCCTTATTTATTTCATTCAGGATTTATTTTTAGTTAAATTGCTTTGTTTTGAACGGTTTATTAAGAAATTCTTTTGATAAAGATAAATAAAAGGAAAATAGTACAGTATTTTCTAGTTTTTCCCAAAAAAACTAAAGGAATATTTTTCAGTCATTGTTTGTCTACAGTCCCATTTTGTAAAATAAACCATGAGAGAATCGTATTGTGAACCCAGTGTCGTGAATCGAATCGTATTGGGAGTTGAGTGAATCGTTACATCCCTAGTCAAAATACACAGTGCACTTAATTTTGTTGTGATCCTATTTCCTTAAAATAACTTAATCTTAGCCCAACTTTACTCTTTAACAGCTGATGTGAAAGACGTTGGTTCAATCCACGAGTATAACTGTGGGTTAAACAAATACGATGTCAGCATTTATCACAAATCTGCTGGTTCCAGATACCACAGCACAACTTCATGTCTTGTCAAAAAAAAAAAAAAAAAACTGTATTCTCCTTAAAGTAATAAAATATACAAATACAAATAAAGATGCACGCAGGTGATCATATATAAGGTTATGGAGTCGGAAATTCATCTGAGTAATATTAAAACACAGATTTATGACATTTAAGTGCATTATAAACTACTACGTCTTATTATTATTCTTATTATTATTAATAATAATATAAATTTCAATTTATTGACAATATCAAATCAGTAAAACAACATGAAGGGAACAAAGTCAGGGAAAACAATAACATCACTAGTTTAGAATAAACCAAATACTGGTACAGAAAATTCTTCACACAAAAGGTGAGTTCCTTCACCTTTGTTTGTTTTTCAATAATTTTAAAGTATTCATATAATAATTAAACTCGATTGAGGGGAAAAAAATGAAAATTTAAAGAGATTTTAAGAAATTTGATTCATGAATATGAAATTTCACCATTAATATGATTACATTAATGATGAAAGATATACAGATACACACACACACACACATATATATATATAATATCATATTTTGTTATTATTATCGTATTTAATTAGGTATTATCAAACCAAGGACAGCTTGAATGACGTACGGATCGGTTCAACTTTGACCCACTTATTAGCATCACGCTAATATCAGTTAGCTTCCCAAAGTGTACCATGAAGACTCAGACAAATCTGAGCAATGCTTTAATTGTACGAGTGTAAAAACAACATATTGTGCACCTTATCGTTTGTTAGGATGCAAAGTAAGCATTAACCACACCTGACAGACCCGTGTATGTGAGGTAAAGCAGTAAAAGTAGTAAAAGCAGCAGTAGTAAAAGACGTACCTTGAGATGAGTATCTGCTAGCTGGAAGCATGCTGTGTCAGCCTCACTTTCACAGGTTTGTCCTGGACGTAACGCCGTTGTGTCCTCACACCCTGTGATACTTGTGTAACCGCTTCAAAAAAAAAAAAAAAAAAAATACAAAACACCGTCCTTACACAAGGCGTCTCATAACTCTGACGTTTTAGGGAGCGTGGAAAGCTGCGCCGATGCTGCCGTGGCCTTACATTACAGGAGGCCAACTGCGCATGTGCAGATCTGTAAACAAATAACCGAGAGGTAAAATAATGGGGACCAACTATGGAGGTAGATTTGTGTCTTTGTTATTCAATTTAAAAAAAAAAAAAACACATTTTCAATAAAAGAAAAAAGTTTACTTCAATCAAAAATAAATATTTACAATCAAAGAAAAAAAAAAGTGCTAAAATCCAAAAAAAATATCTGAGACCCAAATGAATGCATTTAAACACCTTTTTTGAATTTAAAAAAAAAAATGTTTTTCTTCTTTGATTGAAATCTTCAATTTTTTTGAATAAATAATAAAGACACGAATGTACTACCCATAATATGGCCCATTTTAAAAAAAGATGACTACAATCAAAAGAAAAGTTTTCTATAAAAACAAAAACAAAACCTTTTTCAAATGCAATTATTTGGGTCTCAAATATATTTTCTTTCTGCATTTGAACACTTTTTCTTAAATTGAATATATGTATTTTTGATAAAAGTAAACCTTTTTTTGATTAAAAATATACATATATATATATTTTTTTTTGATTGAAGTGATTTTAATTTTTTTTTTTTTTATTGAATAATAAAGCCACAAATCTACCTCCGTATTAAATGCAATTGTTACCCAAGCTTTCAATAAACAAATGCTTTGTGATTTTAATAAAAATATTAGACATGATCAAGTAAACTCATTTAAACACAAACCTTTTTCTTTTTACTTATGGAATCAAATTTGTGACAAAAATCCACGAGCAAAAATTTGTGAATTGCAAACAAAAGACTTTGCCAAAAAAGTGGACGTAACGCCGTCATCTAAAAAAATAAAACAATTACTTTAAAATGTTTCCACATCCTGCTTTTTTAAAGAATATTTCCAAAATTGTGCTATTTTCCTGAAATATTCCACAAAACGTATTAAAATTGGTCACAAATGTCCTGACCATTCAGCACAATTAAGTTACCATGGTGATTTACCCCGGTAAGAAATTAACCTGCATCGTAGTACATCACACAGAAAAAATACCATAGGTTATCGCGATAAGAGGAAATCCAACTTCATAGTACAGGCCCCAAAAATACCCAAAAAAACAACAAAAACACACAAAACCCTTTGCTTTTTCCAGTATTCCTGCTTAGAGAGGTTAGTAATTTAAATACTGACATGGAGGTTCCTGACAATGCGACCCTTGAATCACAGAATCACATTTTTATGGCCCCACTGTGATAACCTTTGCTTTGTTATTTTAGCTTAAAAAGGTGCTTTTTAAAGCATGTGGCATGCCCCCCCTGGTGGGGAATGGAGACATGACAGGTGGGGCGTGACAAACAGGAGGAAATCTTCAATTTAATGTTCGTTGGGTTCTCTTTTTTTTGTTAAAATTAACTTGTTTTTTCATGCCATGAGGACTTGAAATGCCTTTCTTCATTGACAATAGAGATCATTAACACTAAACAAATCACTGCATTAGATATGGACAGGGAACAAAATGTAACATGGTACTAAAGTGCAAAAATGAACAAACTTTCCATAGCTGACTTTATTTTTTTATTTTTTATTTTTTTTATTTATTCAGTTCATTTCCGACATGGTTGCATTCACAGAAATTCATTTGACATTCAGAGCTTTTGCATGCCGGAAAGGGCGACGGAAAAAAGCATTATGCTTATCCAGATCCGTCCCCTAATTTGAACACAGATAATTTTACATCCAACCTCGTTTCTTCCTTTTTTTTTTTTTTTTTTTGTCCTTTTTTATGTGATGTATTCTCGTCTGCAGTCATTGTTCCTGTTGTTACTGCTTCACAATGATAGGAAGAGCCGACATCGAAGGATGTTACTGTTAAAAAACAGTTACCTATTTTTATTTTATTAAAATATTTTGTCACAGATTGCAAACAATGTTCTTTTGTTTCCTCTACTGCTGGACGTTTACATTTGTATTTGTGTTTTTTTTAATGTTTGGTGATTAGTTTAAATATTTTTTTGATTTATTATAAAATTTGATATTACCTGTTCTCTGTTCGTTCAATAAATTTGAAAATGTGTTGTTTGTTTGAATTATTTGGGCGCTAGGTGGGGTTTGAAAGTTCAGCTTCGTTGAAAGTGGGGAATACCCAAAATGTTTGAGAACCACTGGCTTAAAGGAAGATGGTAGTGGACATGATGGTCTTTGTATTAGCTTTGTGACAGACTATAGCATCTCATCCTTATTAATGACCATAAATTATTATAAATGATGCAAAATAATAATAATAATAATAATAATAATAATCCTAGTTCCTTTACAATTGTCTCTCAATAATATTCTGAACAGTGTAGCTCCAACAAGCAGATGATGATTTATGAGGGATGTGACCGGTTTGATAAAAGGATTTTTTTTAACCTGGGCTGCAAAATTAAATCACATTTGTAACCATTTTTTTATTCCCACATTCAGCTGAAACACAATAGTGAGCGAAAGTGGCCCCAAGTGAGCCAACAATGTGAGCCACTGTATTATGCAAGCCATTCCATGTACCCAACACTCGCAGCTCATGGTTGGTTGATAAAAGACTGTTGGGTGGAGGAATATTTTTATATGAACTACCCTACTTCAGTAAAAAAAAAAAAAAAAAAAAAAAAAACCCTGACAGAGGTTCAGAGATTGTAGAATTCTTTCAAAGCTTAAACGCCAAAGAAGGAATCCACGAGACTGATCCTTCATATCAGCAAAGCTACAGAGAGCAGGATTATTACTCATTGTCACACAGTTGGTTTGAAGTTCACACTAAGGAAAAGCTTTGCTCTGAAAATGCAAGGTGGCAGGCTTGACTGTTGGAGCCACAGGAAAGCTGCTGCATGTCACACAATTAGTCACAACAAATTAACAGGATTAAAGTTAGTCCTGACGTATGAACGCTTTGGATGACTGATAAAACCTCCCAAAGGAAAACTTCAATCCAGTCCAGTGGCATGTGTTGATTCAAGATAGAGACGCCAAAAACTGCCAGAACATTAGGATGATAGTGTCAGGATCAGTAAGGTTGTGTTTATTTTCATCCCATGTAGTCCTCTTTTAGTTTCTATCAGTCTCTGTTTAGTTCAATTGTGTTGTCTCCTCTCGAAAAGCCTGTTGCTAAGCAACGCCTGTCACACTGGATTGTGGAGGCTATTGCTTTTGGCTTGTACGAGTCAGGGTCTGCGGCCGCCTGAGGGTCTGCTCGCGCACTCGACTCAGGGTCTCGCCACACCCTGGGCTTTGTTCAGGAAAGTGTCTGTTCAGCACGTTTGTCACTTTAACATGCTAGACGTCTCCGCTCCATGCGTGGCACAAGTGGTTCTACTGTCTTAAAGTGTACAGACCTCTGCCCTGCGGGCTGGTCTTTGCTCGATAAGCATGTCTGCAATACCGGAGCAACCTCATCCCATAGTGAGACATCTCACTAAATATTATGAAATAGAACTTTATGTTATTTACATAACCCTGGTTCTATGAGTAATATGAGTGACATGTGTCACCAGACAACCCTTCTTGCTTGGGCGAGTGGGAAGAGGTGCTTATTTTTAATGATGTGTGCCTGTCCGCCTCCTCCTCTTATAGGAGGTGGGAGTGTCTCTGGCAGACAGACAAGTTTCACCAACCAATCAGGATTGGCAGATTGAGAAGAACGCTTCTGAGGGCTACAGATGGAGGGTGCATCAAATAATGAGACATCTCACTCATATTACTCATAGAACCGGGGTAATGTAAATAACTTAAAGTTTCCAGGTGAGGCTTTATGAACCACCTCCATTAAGATGTTGCAAATTCCAGAAGTATAGATGCCTGGCAGCAGTATGTAAGGGAAAGCAGAGGTGCTGTAAATGTGGGGTAGAGTACAGAATTGAGGAGTGTAAAGAGGAGGAGCAGAAGAAATGCTGTAAAGAAATTGCAGAGGTCAGCACAGGGTAAGTTTGTGAAGAAAGGAAGATGGCTGTTGATATAAGAGATGCTATGCCAACTGTAAAAAAGGTTCAGCAACAAAGAGGAGGGAATGAAGCTCTTTGGATTAACCAAAACCCAAGGATCAGAAAGAAGTCAGATAGAGAATTCAAATGCACCGACAGCTGATAACCTGATGCTATTTTTAGCGTATGGACTGTAATCAATTGTTCTGACCAAGTGAAACACAAAACATAGAAAGTTAAAATAATTGTGAAGGGAGCGGAGAAGTTCTTGGGTATTAAAGAAGTATCGTGCAGAACAGTTCAATGAAAGACTGGAAACGGAGAGGAAATCAGGAGGATTCGAGGCTAAGATGAGCTGATTCTCATACAATAGAACCCAAGTAGTTTCAGATCAAATGGGAAAGAATTCAAATGTTTTAAACGAAACCTAAAAAGGAGAGCAGAAATCTTAAGACAACTATAGATTTTGTCATTAAAGGATATCACAGCATTTGTAGAGATAGAGATGGCCCCATAATATTGAGTAGAGGAAGAAGAAAGGGTGAGGGTGTATATTCTTTGTAAAAGAATCAATACAATACGGGTTTTTTGGGAAAGGTAGAGAGTCGGAATATTTAGCAATAGAAAATTGGACGAGAGTATAGGAAACATTAAAATAGTTAATCATTACAATTCATGCAATATGTTATTAGGGGAAGTATTGTGTGAGCTTATAGGATACATAGATGTGAAATTAAACTGATGTGGGGATTTTAGTTTTATAGCACCATGTTGGGTAATGGCAGGGGTGGACTGGGACCAAAATTCAGCCCTGGAATTTTCTGTCCAGACCAGTCCACTACATTATCAAAGGCCACCATGGAGAAGCTTTCACTGATTCTCAACATGTGGCTCTTTGTCTTAATTTGAATTATTATTCCCCCAGATAATCTTAAAAGGGGGAAACTTTAACTCTTTTTAACATTTTTCCTTTGACCATTTTGCAACTTCCTTTCTCCCGTTTTTCGGACACTTTTTTCAGACTTTAAAGGAGACATATCATGCTTTTAAATCCTTCCTTTTTACATATAAATCATACAGTTGTGGTCTATATAAAGCGGAACTGCAATGCTTGGGTCTGAATTATAGCTCCACAGGCCCCTTTTCTACCCCTAAGAGCAACTCGTTTTGGTGCGGTCTCTTTAAATGCAAATGAGACACTTCATACCCCGCCCCCTCTCCAGGTTGCAGAGGTGACACTCGGTTCAACTCCACCCTGTTCGGCCATTTTTGTAGTTTGATAGAAGAGATACGATTATGTAGAGGCGCAGAAACTTTTCATTCACACGTTATTTACAAAATGTCGACAACGGAAGACTTGTCCATCCAGCCGTACATGTTCGAGCCAGAGTCTGACCCAGCGGAGCGAGATGAAAGTGAAGATGATGAACCTGCAGAACAATGTCTTCATATGGATGTTAACAAGTGATCTAACACAAGGGCAGAGCTAACGCTAGCGCCAAGCTAACGTCATGTGTTGCATTTTAATACAGTCTTTTCGGAGACAAAAACAGCAAAATGAAATCACTAATGAAAAATTTAGACTTAAATTAAATCACGTAGGCCACATCATCAAGGATCTAAAACGAGCACACAGCGCTAACATATGAAGACGGTGCAACTGCTAATGCTAACAAAACAATGACAGGGACGTCTTATCATCACACTTTTTAGCATTATTTACAGCTTACCGAAGTGCTCTGTTTGTTGTCTCCAAAGATAGAAGGAATTGAACCCTCAATCAGACAAAGTCTTTCGGCAAATCCTTCTTTATACTGGCGGAGGTTGCTGAAGCAGTCATCCTTGAAGCGCGCACACACAAAAATGATCTTACCCACAGATGTGGGTACATGTCCGTGAAAAATAGAACTCAACCAGGCACTTTGAAAAGGTTCTGATGCTGGGAGACGGTGTAATGAAGCGTGTGGGTTACGACATCCAACAACCGAACATTTTGACTTATCCTCTCGTAACTTCGGCATCCTTGAGCTTGGACTACAAAATAAAAGCGAGAAATAAAAATGGCGGATTGCTCGAAGTGTTGGGCCTAGAGTCGATGCACTAATTTGGCAGTTCCGCTGCAAATACTGTGACGTTATTGTTCAAAAAACGTCATAGAGAATAGAAAAATCGAAACAGATTGAAAAATATGACCAAAACAGAATATAAAGATATCAACAGAGCACCTGAAGAGACTAATTTGAACTTTTCTGTTCTTCTAAACACTCTAAATATACAACAAAATGCATTTAAGGGCTAAAAAACTGAATTTAGCATCATATGTCCCCTTTAACTTCCTTTTGCCAATAAATATCCCTTTTTAACAATTTTTTGTCCATTTTTGCAAGTCATCCAAATAAGCTACCTTTTGCCCAATAAATACCACTTGTTTTCTTTTCCCTATTTTGTCCTTTTTACTATTGTTTGGCACATTTTTCCCATTTAATTTACCCTTTGCCATTACATACTGTAAGATATGTTATAGTCTGTGTGGTTTTTATTACTTTATTAGTTATAGTTAAATGATTAAACGATAGTTAGAATATGAAATTATCCATGATTAACTGTGTGTGTGTGTGTGTGTGTGTGTTTGCAAAACATATCCATTGTCCACCATAGCTGGTTTAAACTAGTTTGGGCCAGTGTGGGGGTATGTGACCCACTGCAGGGACATATGAGCCTTTTTCTCCCCCAAAGTTTTCGTGTTACCATATATGGTATTAAGCCTGCACCCAGAGCGCTGTTGCACAGCCCTCTGGGTGTGGTCTATGTTTCCTATAATAAATACCTGGTTCTGAGGCATCACCATCAGAGCAATCCAACTTATATCGGACTTTTGTGTCTCTTTTTGTTGGGTTTTTCTCCGAGCTGCAGCTCGCACCTCTCTGCCTCTGGTCGCCTTTTAAGTCAGATAGTGTTTTTCTCCCTGAGTTGTGATTGCAACGGTCTTAACGTATTTAGACCCAACATTCACATTTTAGCAACGGTCTTAACGTATTTAGACCTAACATACACTGGTGCCGCAACCCGGGACCTTACATCTTTTCGTCTGGATCGGTGCGGGCGCAACCGGACCATTAGTAAAACTGCCGGCACCCCCTCCTTTGCAGGGGTGGTCACAGCTTGTTCCAGCACCGACCCGGACGGGGAGTGACGGGTCCCACGAACCAGGGAGAACACTGACGAGGTGAGAAGCTGTTTCTTTTCACCATAGTACCCGTGACGTACAACGGGGAGTGAAGACCGTGGTGGGTGACGTAAAACTCACACGGCGTGGTAAAGGGACAGAGGGCAGACGGGAGTTGTTGTGTGTTGTTTCTTTGTGTGTTGGTTCTTTGTGGTGTTTCTTTGTGGTGTTTCTTTGTTGTAACGGTGTCTGTAAATCCCGTGCTGAGAACATGGGTAACGCGCAGCGTAAAGCATTGATGGAAAATAATGATGTGAAATTCATGCAGAGAAAGTATCCCGGTAGTTGTTGCTATCTAGAAGATTGGTACAAAAATTGTGGGTTTGCAGGGAAATTATCAGACGAAGCTGGAATAGAGAAAGTGTCCATCTGGTGTAAAGGAAAAAGAGTGAAGGCATTAAAAAAGTTACGTCCTAAGCAGGCTGAGTTAATAGCAGACCACTTAAGAGTAGTGTGTATCTGGAAGGATGCTATGAGTATCAGGAAAACACAGATAGAGAAAGGTGAAGAGAGAAGGAAACAGAAAGTGTTAGCTGCAGCTAAAATACAGCCTTTTGATGAGACCGTGTGTGTACCGCGTAGAGTTGAGGAGACAAATCAGCAACAGAATGGGGCCGCAGGGGGTTTACAAGAGGGGGGAGCAGTTGCAGGACAAGAAACAAAGGGACCTGTGACTAGGGCAGCTAAACAAAAGTCAAAACAGATGAAAGAAAGTGTTAACAGTGAGGAGGATGAGCAATATCACATAGCGGGGATAGAGGAAAATCTATATCCAATTTTACCCATGATAGAGGTAGCTAACCCTCGTGCAGGAGAATTCCTAAACCCACAGGATCCATTACAGGGTACACATCCCCCACAGCTGTTGTTGTTTCGGCCATGGACGGAGCAGGAAGCATTAGATGCCTGTAGGGGCGTATGTGACGTTGAGAAGGACCCGACTGCTTATGTTGAACAAGTATGTGGGTTGATTGAGACATGGCATTTAAATGGACTGGAGGTGGAAAAGGTTTTAAAACTAACACTTAGACACCGATATCCAGTAGTGGTGGGCGGTTTCACGGGGAGACAAGTTAACCGTCAGCCCCTAGCACATAACTCTAATGAGCTGCGACAGCAGGTTGAAGCACTGATGCAAAGAGTGAGGGCGAATTACACAAAACCCCCAAGCCACGAAGAAATAAGTGCGTGTCGTCAGAAATCAGACGAGACGCCAATGGAATATCGTGCCCGTTTAGAAACGGTTTTTAGGACTAATAGTGGGCTTCCTCATTCTCCGCTGGCGGATAATCCATACCAAATACAGCTAAAAATGTGGTTAATTAGTGGTTTGTTGCCAAACGTGTCAGATTTCATAAAAGCAAACTGTGTCACACACCGTACCCTCACTGTTCCAGAGCTAATGGAATGGGCCGAACATGCTTATGAAGTCACTGAAAGAAAGAAAACAAAAACTGAATCAGCTAATGTTAATGTATTGGCTGAGGCCATGGCTGCAGCTCTAATGAGCGAACGCTCAGGGTTTAAAAGACAGGGAAAAAAAGCCATATCGTACTAGAACGCCTGATGAGGAATAAAGCCTGTAATTAATGATTTACTGACTGCAGGCGTGTTACAGGAACATGACTCAGCTGAATGCAGCACCCCCATCTTCCCTGTAAAAAAGCCACAGGGGGGCTGGAGGATGGTACATGATTTAAGAGCAGTAAATCAGGCTGTTAAATCACGAGCTCCAAATGTACCAGGCCCACACACATTGTTAAATGAATTACAACCTCATCAAAAATGGTTCACTGTAATTGATTTAAGTAATGCATTTTTCTCCATTCCTCTTCATAGTACAGCGCAGGGATGGTTTGGATTCACATAAAACAAAATGGGTGACTGAAGGTGCTGTTAAAAATGACTCTGGAGTATTTATGTTAAATGACAAGCCGTGTTTGCCTAGATGTATGTTTGACGTCGTTGCTAGAATGAGCCATGGGTTGGCCCATGTCTCAACAGGAGGGATGGTAGATATAGTCAAACAGTCATTTCATATACCACTAGGACTCCAAACCCATTTTAAAAACTTTTGTCGTCAGTGTATCATCTGTTGTCGTCATAACCCTCAGGGTAATGTTAGGCCCCCTCGGGGTAAGACGCCAGCTGGTACATATCCTTTTGAGGTCATTATGATGGATTTCATAACACTGCACACTATTCAGAGGTATACGTATTGTTTGGTTCTGGTGGACTCATTCTCAAAATGGGTCACCATAGTGCCCGCTAAAACAAATGATGCAATGACAGTGGCAAAGGCCCTTTTGACACGAATAATACCTCAACATGGCATCCCACGACAGATTTGGAGCGACAATGGACCCCATTTTGTTAACAGAGTAATACTCCTGCTGACAGAGGCCATGGGCATTGAATTAAAACATCACTGCTCCTACCACCCGGCTAGTGCTGGATTGGTAGAACGCAACAATGGTACCATTAAAAACAGATTAAAAAAAGCTGTAGAACAAACAAACAGGCCCTGGCCAGAGTGTGTTAACCTGGTAGAAATGTACATGCGCATAACACCAAACACACAGGGTTTGACCCCCTTTGAGGTTGTCACAGGACGACCTTTTCACCTACCCCTCACCAGTTCTAAGTGGGTGCAGGATCAGGAGGGAGAGTTGGATCCAATAACAAAATGGATGGTTAAAATTCACAGATGCTGAAATTGTTGAAGCTAATACACTGCCTAGTCTCTCTTTACCTGTTTCAGGTCCCCTTCGTCCTGGTGATTGGGTCCTCATCAAGGTGATTAAGAGAAAACACTGGTGTACTCCACGGTGGGACGGCCCTTACACAGTTCTGCTAACCACACCAACTGCATTTAAGATAGCTGAAAGACAGACGTGGATACACCAATCACACGGGAAAAAGGTACAGAAACCCACCACAGCAGGTGATACACCCTAGTAACACAGAGATGGATCTGTTGTTCCTCCTCCTCCTCGTGGGATCCCAGGAAGTGCTAGCAGGGGCTCTAAGCTCACCTTGGTATGATTACATAGGTAGATGCCCCGGGGGCTTTAACCTCGTTATGTGCATACCACAAATACCGGACATTTTAAGTGACGTTACAATTCCACTAGAGGCTCTGGCTAATAAAGGCTACACACCATGGAAACATGGTAAGGACTATGTAAATTATGAATGGTACATGCAAGTCCGGGGAGCAGACCAATCATGGTCTACTCATGGTTGGTCTGAGGTACTCCTCCATACAAGCTACACCCCTATTACCTGGCCCCTCACACCATCTACACGTACCGTTACAGCGGCATATCTGTCATTGCGAAAAACAATTGTTCAGAAACAAAAAATCCTACTCCTAACCGTTAACACCACCGCGGTACCTCCGTCTTGTTTGCTTATGGGATTCGGCCCTGACGTACAAGGGACAGATCCCATCTTTTGGGTGGATATTTGTATTACACCTCCGGCCACTCCCATTGTAGTTAAACCACGCATGGACATAGTATTATCACCTGAGGTTAGACAGAATATACGAGTTATAAATGCAAAACCTATGCCAACAGAAGAACCTGACTCGTTACTCGCATTACGGTCTGAACAGAATAATCACGTCCATCATCGTCTGCACGCTAATTCTTGGTACCGTATGGTAGAACTATCTGCACGAACAGTAACTAATGATAGTTGCTATGTTTGCTCACATCTGCCGCACGCTGTAACATCCCCGACTCTGTTGTCCGCGTCCCTGCCAGCCCCTGACTCAAAGAAAGTACTAGAATGTTTACAAAATAAGTCCATGACCTCGTGCCCTCCTGTTTTACCAGTGCTAAAAACCCTCGAACCCCTAGGTCAGGCTGCAAAACACCTAAACACGAATGATGTCCCTTGTGGTAATTATACTCACTGCTATCCTTTATGCGTACGATTTAATGGTCCACCAACTAACACCAAAGGTCTACCATCGGTAGACATAAACCATTGTGCTACCGTTCGGAACGTCAGTACGGTTGTCCCAATGTTTGCTAGAGACGGTGTTTGGTTGAAGTGCGGTGATAAAGTTTATCCTTCCCCTCCAATTAATATGTCAGCCGTTTGTGTACCAGTAGCAGTCACAGATGGGTCTTTCATAGTTCATATGACAATGCCTAGTCGTTCTCGTCGTGAGATTATAACCTTCACACCTCATGATGCAATATGGGGCTCAGATGTCCCTCCCGAACATAGATATTGGTCAACTAGTCAAAAAGTCGTTCATGCTCTTTTCCCTAATATAGGCGTGGGTAAGAATTCCCTTATGGTAGAGACCCTCCAATACCGCTTTCACATGCTTCTTAATGCATCTTTAGCTGTTAATAACAAAATGAATGCTAGAACAGCGGCCACCGCGCAAATGGCTATTCAGAACCGTATGGCTTTAGATACGATTTTAGCTTCCACAGGTGGTGTGTGTGCTATGGTGGGTGCTACCTGCTGTACATACATACCTAATAACTCCTCGGAGTCCATCGAAGACGCCCTGCAAACACTCCGCAACCTGGAAGGTGCCATGTCAGCTGACGAGTCCAATGTCCATTCATCCGGGTGGGACTGGCTGTTCCAAGGCTCCTGGTTCCAATTCCTGCTACGTCTGGGTCTCCCTCTTCTGGCTGTGCCGCTGGTCGTTGGTCTTGCCTGCTGTTGCATCGTCCCCTGTGTGAAGAAAGGCATAGACAACATGATCATCGGTGCTATGCAGGTCCAGGCTTCCCCAGAGTACCAACTCTATGTTATGGGTCTCTCCCCATCTGCCCCATTGATGGACTAAGACCCTGCCACACCTTCCCATCATCACAGTGAGCGGTAAAGGTTCACTGCTACTGGAGGGTTATGTGCTGGTAACCTCTGACCCTCCCTTACCAACTCCAAACACACACTGAGACCTAAAGCCCTATTTTCAACACCATGGTTTTGGGTCATCAGTTGTACATACACCCTGAACTGTCTCCAGATCACCGTGGATCAGAATCGATGTTCGCCCCAGCAGGGGGGGACGGTGGGGAATTTTTCCCGTACTAGCTGTCGGGTTTTCGCCCCACCTCACGGTGGTCATCCCTGTTGTTTTGGTCCTATGATGGCACCGGGTAAACCTGTGAAGACGCCCGTCTGCTTGATGTTTTCCAAACCCACAACAGGGCGGATATGTAAGATATGTTATAGTCTGTGTGGTTTTTATTACTTTATTAGTTATAGTTAAATGATTAAACGATAGTTAGAATATGAAATTATCCATGATTAACTGTGTGTGTGTGTGTGTGTGTGTGTTTGCAAAACATATCCATTGTCCACCATAGCTGGTTTAAACTAGTTTGGGCCAGTGTGGGGGTATGTGACCCACTGCAGGGACATATGAGCCTTTTTCTCCCCCAAAGTTTTCGTGTTACCATATATGGTATTAAGCCTGCACCCAGAGCGCTGTTGCACAGCCCTCTGGGTGTGGTCTATGTTTCCTATAATAAATACCTGGTTCTGAGGCATCACCATCAGAGCAATCCAACTTATATCGGACTTTTGTGTCTCTTTTTGTTGGGTTTTTCTCCGAGCTGCAGCTCGCACCTCTCTGCCTCTGGTCGCCTTTTAAGTCAGATAGTGTTTTTCTCCCTGAGTTGTGATTGCAACGGTCTTAACGTATTTAGACCCAACATTCACATTTTAGCAACGGTCTTAACGTATTTAGACCTAACATACACCTCCTGGTTCCTCTTTATTTGCCCATTTTTCACTCTTTTCTTGCCACTAATTTTGGTCACCTATTACCATGTCTGCATCCACTCGCTTGTCAAAAAAAAACAAAAAAACGTAGCGGACCAGACCGGCCCACTTTGGGTCGATGGCCCACCGGGACGATGCCCGGTATGCCAGATGGCCAGTCCACCCGTGGGTAATGATAATGATGATAATGGCATGTTAATAGAATCATTTGTGGAAAATAAACCCTTATCTGTACAAATGACGGTAGAGGTAGAATATTTAATGCCAGTTTTGGGACGCAATCTGCAATAGATCTAACATTAGTATCAGATTCAGTTGGGTAGAGGAAATCAATCCACTCAAAACAGTTATTTCCCCAGACTCTAGGTTGTCACTATCAACTTTACAATATAGTTCTTCAGAAAGGAGGGCAGATATTCTAATAGAAATACAACAGATGCTTTTCAGGAGTCAGGTGATGGGCTTGTCAAGGTATGATAACATTGATTTGACAATTCAGCTCAGAAAAAAAAGAAATTAAGGGATATTATCAAACAGGGAATTAAGGAGAGGTGGCAGGGAGTAAAGGAAGGTGATACAGAATACAAACAAGGGTTGGAGAAATGAGCATGATACGCATGACTATACAGCACATTATTTAAAAAGAGAATCATGAGACAGATAGATGGAAATTGGATACATCCATCCATCCACCATCCATCCATCCATCCATCAATCCATCTTCTGCCGCTTTCCCATAGTTGGATCGCAGGGGAAGCATCCTTAGCCGAAGAACTTGTGGAAGATAAAAATGTAGTCTGTATAAATGATGGTAGAGATACAAGATTTAATGCCAGTTACAAGGCGGAGTCTGCAATAGATCTAACATTAGCATTGGCTTCATTTGCAGGGGTATGTTAATGGGAAGTGGAAAAAAGAATGACAGGAAGTGACCACTATTCTTCTATATTGGAAAAAGAACTAGATAGAAGATAGAAGAAGATGAGTAAAATACAGTACAGAAATATATGATTTCAGAAAGACAAATTGGACAAAATGTAGATGAGAGGAGGACAGTCGCTCCAGTGGTATATGTCATTGTGTCCTTGGGCAAGACACTTCACCCACATTGCCTAGAATGAATGTAGTGTGTGAGTGAGTGTTGGTGGTGATTGGAGGGGCTGATGGCGCACTATGGCAGCCTCATTTTCGTCAGTCTGTCCCAGGGCAGCTGTGGCTACAATAGTAGCTTACCACCACTAAGTGTGGAGTGAAAGAATAATCCCTTAATTCTGTAAAGCGACTTTGAGCGTCCAAAAAAGCGTTATATAAAACATATGTATGTATGTATGTATGTATGTATGTATTATTATTATTATTATTATTATTATTATTATTATTATTATTATTATTATTATTATTGTAAGTGAACAAAGAATGCAGAAAGTAAACATGAGAGGAAATGTTGATGATATTAACTTGTCTTTATGCCATGCCCTTTCTCAAGGCTAAAGCTTTCAGAATGTTAAAAAGGAATCACATAAGAATCTCATTGAATATAAAAGGTTACAAGCAAAGGTAGGGGTAACTATAAAAGATACAAATAGGGATCACTGGAGAAAAATGTGTAGATCAGTAAGAAGGTAAAAAAAAAACAGTAAAGTATCGGCAGTGACGTGCAGTTAGGGTAGGCAAGGTAGGCAGTGCCTACCCAAAGGTCAATTGATATTTTGATTATTTGTTTTAGTTATATCATAATTATAGATTATTTATTTTTACATTTCTGATAGCCTACAGTACCTATAAGTTTGAAAGTGTCAGCATTTTGTTCTTTTCTATTTTCTGGTACAGCGGAGATGCTGCACAAGTCTCACTCCGCTGTAAGGCAGGAGGAGGCAGGTGGAGGCCACATGTCGTTTGTGCATGCACAGTCAGTTCCCCAATATGAAAACCATTTATGTAAAAAGGCAGTTCTCTACGCTGCCTTTGGACGTAACCGTGCAATGCTAAATGCTATACATACGTTCACAGTGCATTAGTAAATTGATGGGAGACCAACACCTGAGCTACCAGACCTTCATCAAAGGTAAGGTCAGAAAATTGTTGGTACTTTCCACAGTGAATGGTACAAAAGGAAGGATTGGCTTTGTGGATGCTCCTCACTGAGGCTGTTCTGAGTTGTTGTCATTTTCTCCATGTTTCTGTGTTTCCAACACAAACAACTGATGCGCTGCCGTTTCATGAGATATATCTTGTTGGGAGAGTATGGAGGCTATATTGAATAATTGTTTATGTTTCTTCAATGGTGCATTACGATGTTGATTTTGCCAGCCGAAACATATGAAATTGTCATTGGTGTCAACATTGGCGGTCTCGATTTGCAACGCCCTGCCTACCCAACCATAGTGCTCACTGATCATGGGTACTGAGAAAACAGATCAATGGGATCAAAAAAGAATGTGGATATCCAGTTTTGAATGATGGGGAATTGTTAGCAGTGAAAGATGAGGAGAAAGCAGAGATGTCAGCAAGATCGTGAGTTAAAATTCATAGTTCAGCTAATATCAAGGGAAAAAAGGAAGGAAATCTACTTTAGCGGAACATGTGAATGCTTTACAGCAAGAAGTAGAGACTGATGATGTACTGAATGTACTGTACCACTGACAGAATAACGTAAGGTATAAATCCTTTTTTTTTGAAGAACACAGCTGGAGTCAGATGATACTGGCTGGAACTCATTTTAGGAGTGTGTGTTGCTGATAGTTGCTGATATTGCGTTTCCTCAATTTGTGTGCTCTCAGTTTTTTTTTTTCTCATCTGTGATGCTACAGTTGCTGTCAGACTCACCACTCACCCTAATTTGACAGTTCTCCCTAGTAAAAGCAAGTATTAAAAATGTTGTGAAATAAACTTCTGTTAATCAATGATCAACAGATTTGGTCTCGACTTAACTTTGAAATTGAATAAACTCCAGCGCTGCTTGAAATGACAAGTTTAAAAGAAAGGCATGACGTGTTACTACTCTGTGTATGAATAGAACATTCATTTTGGCTTCAGAAGCAGAATAAAGTACTGCGTTCCTCTGCAATCCCATTAAACCCCTCATAGCTGTTTCCTAGAATGGGGTCTGAATAAAAAGCAGGACTTCACACAACCAAATTAAAATTTCAATACGTTTCTGATGGTGCCCCAAACATGTCCTTCCAGTGCTGAATAATGGAAAAAGTGCACCTTCAAATAGGAAACGGTTACATTTTAAGATTTTCACAGCTTTTTACATTTTTAACCCAAAAAATATATTTTTTTACAGGTTAGGATTTATCAATTATTTTTATTCTGTTGATTCATTTTTCCTTTGTTTCCCTCCCCCTTTTCTTAAGAGATAAGATAATCTGATGAAACAAAACAAAATGCTATTTTTTGTGACGGAATAGAATTTTGTTTTGACATTGGGAAACTACATTGTGACATTTGTGACAAATGTCACAATGTAGTTTCTAAATGTCGTTGTAGTAATTGGATTTTTCCTGCAAAGTGGGCAATATTTTTACCAGCATTTAATTATTTGTTTGTTTGCCTGTTATGCCAAAACGACTTTATAAATTTTGATAAAGATTACAGACATTATGCTATAGAAGATTCCATGAAACTTTGGAGATGATCTGGATGGGTCATGTTGAGTTTGCATAAAAAGACAAAAAAAAGGTCCTGAACAATGAGACAAAGATGCTAGACACAACATATGCAGGCTCTGATACTGTCAGCGTTACTGCAGATTCAATGTGGCAACCAAACGGAATTAATATCAAACCCACAAGAATCAGCTGTTCTTCTGGGACTGATATTATTAACCTGACAGCTACAGAATGAAATCTTTATGAGCCACATGGAAGGCTTAGTGCTGCTTTGTGGGTTACTTTATTCCTGAAAAGTAACCCCAGAAGAAGCTTTAATAGAAAAGCAGGAGAGCAAGGAGCCAGCTGCAATAAAAAATGGGTTTCCGTTATACAGTATCTCCCTCTTTCAATGGTTCAGCTTTAATAATGGAAGATATGAGAGGGAGAAAAGAAATGCATACAAGTGATGGACACTTTGAGAACAATGAAAGTGAGACACTAACCACAATGTTGGAAATGTCCATATATTACATTTTAATCCTTTCTTGAGAAAATCTAATTTATTTCAGAGCTGGAAGTTCAGAAAAACCGTTATAACATAAATATTTGCTGAGATTTAAAGTTTCTCTTCTTCTGTAAATCTCTACAAATGTACTTATTCAGCAATATGATCATTGGATGCATGAGGTTACACTTGTGATCAAATAAACCACTATGCAGGGGAAACTCATTCATATTCATAAACAGTCTGAAAGTCGTGAGTCTTCATTATGAAATTTTTTTTTCACCATATGTTTAGTTTGCACTTCCACATATGAATTATATGTATTAATTATGGGAGGCATCAAAAATATCCAAGAAATAAGTGACGGTCATTTTTACTTTCTCCCATGGGCCAAATTATAAGCTCTAAAGGGCCTAATTTAGCCCTCAAGCCTAGAGTTTGACTCCACTTCATTAAGTATCTGGCACAAAAAACACACGACCAGTTCCACATACCTGCACATCTTTCATTTCCACACCTGTTCACATTTTAAAGGCCAAATTCAACAAATGGAAACCTTGACTGCGTCCAAATAGTCCCTCCTCTCTCCTTGCATTGAACCTCTTTTCCTGAGCTTAAAGAGAACTTGGACTGTCTTTGTCATGGCCACCACTTAAACACTTCCGTGGGTGAAGGAACAGTGGATAGAAAAGGAGATAGGAGGGACTATTCGGGCATGGGCCCTGCATGATCTCCTTTGCTAGAGGATGCGTCAGCGTTTCCTAGGCTAAAGGAGGTTATAAAGGATGCATTGAGCCTCCTTTCCTAAGGTTTAAGAGAATTGGAACGCTCCTTATCATGGCCGCCACTTAAACACTTCCGAGGAAAAGTGGATACGAAAGGAAATAAAAGGGACTATTTGGACACACACCTTGCCTTGTGTTTATCACTTTGATTGGCACCTTCCAGTCTTCCTAAATAAATGGTTCCACCTATTTTTAATGATTTCAGCGAGAAGACGTGCACAAGACCTAGGACGTATACGCACATTTTGTTTTAACCCACAAACAAGAAATTTTGGCACTAAAACAAGTAACAAATGTACATTCATGAGGTGCCTCAGCAGTCACTGAGAAGGACCTGAATCACATTAAATAGGTTCAAGTGTCTCTGATGTTCCAAACACACGACATTTAAAGCAGTTTGTTTGTCAGGGTGACGTAAACATCAGAGAGGCTTTGCTGCAAGCTGCTACTGCAGGAACTCTCAGGTGTTTCACCCCTTAATCTGATACAAGTGATGGACAGTACACTAACCACAGCGTTAAAAATATCCATCCATCACGTCTTTAATTCTTTCTTGAGAAAATCTAACTTATTTAAGAACTTTGAGGTAAAAAAAACAAAACAAAACAAACCCCATTATAACAAACATTTGAATCAAATCTCTCTGCAACTAAGTTTCTATTTTCCTGTAAATCTCCACAAAATCCCTCCCTATTATTCAGCAAAATGATCAATGGATGCATCTGATGTTACATTTGTGATCAAATAAACCACTATGCAGGGGAAACTCAGCACAGTTTCATATACTGTGTACAAGAACAAATTCTGAAAGTCTGCCTGCGAGTCTTCATTCAAAAAACTTTCCCATAATTTAGGGTTGTAATTTATGAAAATCTCCATGGGAATTTCTGTAGATTCCCACAGATTGATAAGAAAATTAGAATTCAGGAGACAGTAAAACAAAGATAATCATTCTTTGATGAAAGTGGCAATCAGACCCTCAAATTCCTTCAACGCTCTTTGTCTGCAACAGGGTACAAATAGTGGATCTGTCCACAGTTTCATCATTAGCACAAAGACATAACAATAAATTAAGGACTTCAAGAACACTCCAAAGTTTTTACATTTTTGCATGGCTGTTCAATAAAGTAACAGCATTCACATAATCACCACCCTGAGAACTTTAAAGTTCAAAAGATAAAGCGGGGCTGTCAAATGCATTTTAGTTCAGGGTCCAAATACGGACCAGTTTGATCTCAAGTGGGCCGCAGATTTTAGGTTGGAAAACACTGCCCTAGTTTGCATTCTTACGTATAAATTATTTATATGTATGAAGGCATCAAAAATATTCAAGCAATAAGTGACAGTAACATTTACTTTCTTCCACAGGCCGAATTGGATGATCTAAAGCAGTTGTTCTCCAAGTTTTCAGGCCACGACCCCCAACATGAAGGTGTCATAGACCGGGGACCCCCACTGTACCTGCAGGTGGTTGAACACAGACATTAACATTGTAGAACAGTCATGTGGAGACAGGGTCATCTATAAGGGGGAATAAAGGGGAGAGATTTTTGGGGTCCATCCATAAAGTCAGCAAAATGATGGTCCATTTTTATATGAATCTGTGATAACCACATTTATTTATTCATCTGAATAATATCCACTGTTATCTAAGTCTATTATCATTTGTGCCATAGTGTATAGTCATCTGAAAGATGTAAATCCTTGTTTTAATTAGAAATAAAATGGTTAAAAGGTGTTCAAAGTGTCAATATTGTCTTAAAAGTGCCAGAAATGGGGAGAGGAGGTTGGAGTAATGTGATTTAAAAAGTAGGAACAATTAATTTAAACTGGCAAATATTGGGCACGACAAATCATAAAGGTGGTTAAATTGGCAAAAATGTGAATAAAATATGGTTAAAAGAGATTAAAAGTGACAATGATGAGTCAACAAATGTGACATTAAGTGGGGAAAGTGGTGGAAAGGGTTGTCTTGAAAGTGGAAAAATGTACAGAAAAGGCATTGAAATGTGATGGAGAAGTGGCAGAAATGGTAGTAATGGAGCAAAAATGCATTAAAAGGAGCAAAAATACGGTAAGAAATAAAATGCCAAGTTTGGTGTAGTTGCAGAAAAAGGGTAAAATTAAGCAGAAATGGGCTCAAATTGTTCAAAAAACATTCTTAGTTTCTTGAAGGCATCTGGCAACACCCTCCCAGTGTCTCGGAACGCCAAATGGGGTCCTGACCCCAAGGTTGAGAACCCCTGCTCTGAAGGGCCGGATTCGGCCTCTGAGCCTTGAGTTTGAATCCACTTCATTGAGTCTCTAACACAGAAACGACAGACTTCACAAACCTGCACATCTTTCATTTCCACATTCGTCACCTTTTCAAGAGGCAGAATTCAACAAATGGAAACCTTGTGTCTTTCACTCTGATTGGCACGCTAAAGTCTAGCCTGTGGTTATAATAAAGTTGTTTTAATGAGTGATAAGGGGTGCACAAGACCTAGGACGTATACACACATTTTTTTCACCACAAACGAGAGATTTTGGCGCAAAGACAAGTTACAAATGTACATTCATGAGAAGGTGCCTGCGCAGTCACTGAGATAATTAGACCTGAATCACATTAAATATAGATTGAAGTGTCTCTGACATTCTGTGACATTTAAAGCAGTTCATTTGTCAGCGCGTGTGACACAGTTTGTCTCTGTGAGTTCACAGAGATCACAATTCGCTGTGTCTGATGCTGTTTTGTCAGTGAAGTGTTGTCTCTGCCGGTGATCTCCACAGGCGTGAGCTCGACTCCGACTCTTTTCGTATCGGGCATCGGCCCCAGGGCCACGGCAAGGTTGCTCTCGTGCAGAGGCCACATCTCCTGCCAGGTGATTGACGGATGATGAGCTGGGTGTCCGCTGAGCAGAGGTCTCTTCTGCCTGTAGTTGGCCCAAACCTGTAGAATGGTTTCTTTGAAGGGCCGTGTGGTCAGAGTGTAGAGGATGGGGTTCAGCGCACTGTTGATTGGTAGAATGAAAATGACAACCCAAGAGCAGATGGTGCCTAAAGGGAAGGAAAGACCACTTCAACATCAGTGACACTCATACAGGGGATGAAACATTGGTTTAAATCAGGTTTAAATCAGTGGTTCTCAAACTTTTTTGGTTCAAGTACCCCTTTTCTCTAACTTCCAAGTACCGTCCTTTGTCCAACTAGAACATTTTGCTCAGAATTCTGTGAAAAAATATCTTTGGAGCACAATGATGAAATGAATGAGTGATAGCACACATTTTAAAGAATCTCATTTTGTAAATAAGTGGAAAGAAACGGTATTTAGTGCCTCCTGAATAGATTTATTTTTGTAGTTTTCATCATTTTATCTCCCACCTGATGTCGGCCCAAGATTGACCCTTGTATTTTCAGTTCATGTTCTAATCAAGATCATTTCTATTATCATTTTGTGTGTTTTTGTGTCATTTTGTGTATTTTGTTGTTGTTTGTATGGTCTATTTTTATTCAAATTTTGTGTGTTGATGGTGTCATTTAAATTACTCTCTCAGTGTCTGTGTTTTTGGTCTCGTTTTGTATGTTTCTCTGTTATTTTTGTGTATTTTGTAGTGATCTTGTGTATTTTTCTTTCATTTAGTTTGTCTTTGTTGTCGTTTTTTGTGTTGCTGGTAATAGTAAATATTTATCTCTCTTAGTGCATGTGTTTTTGGTGTCATTTTGAGTTGGTTACTGTTAAATACTACAGAATGAGTACTATACCAAGGACACAATAAAGTATATATATATATTTATTTTTTTGAACATTTGTTCGAAAAATGATGTAAAAGATTGAAATTGCCACCTGAAAGTTTATTTTGATCTCAACCGTAAACACTCCAATTAAAATTATTCAGAAAAGTTGTGAGCATTGCATTGTGGGATGTAGAGTCCTAGAGACTGATGCTTAGAAGTGTTTTAACTTTATTCTTGAGTTTCTTCACCAGACAAGGACAGGGATTGTCTTGACACCACTTTTGTTCTAGTTTGTTCCCCGAGATATCAGCTCACTCCATTTCAATCAGATTCAGATCTTTCTGTGTAAACCCCAAAATAAACATCAGTCATTGATTTGTTGCAACTTTCAGTGAAAACACCAGATATGTGTTGGCAAGTCACTTTGGCAGAGTTTGGGGGGGGGGGGGAGACAAATGCAAGAAATCACGGAATCAGAAGAAATCTGTCTACGGCACTCCACATCCCACAATGCAATACACAAAACTTTTCAGAATAATTTCAATTAGAGAGTGTTTACAGTGGATACAATGGAGATCAAAACAATCTTTCAAATGGCAATTTGAACCGTTATATCTTTTTTCCAAACTACGGTAATGTTCAAGGCCTAGACTCTCTTTAAGTAAAAATTTTAGTTTTGAGTAGCATTATTAACCGTTTACATCTTTTTCTTCTCTCGTGTAAATTAATTTAGATTTATTGATCTATGAGGCCTACACTATGTCTTTATCTAATAAAAAAAAAATGATCCTCCCCAGAAGCTTTAACTTCTGTATGATTATCACATGTAACACCTTTTACCACACATTAATTTGTTGGAGCAGGACTTGGCAGTTAACTGCTGTGAAAAATTAACACTCAGTTCTCGACATCTGAGTAGAAAGTAACAAGCAATACACGATATCCTATTCACAGCTGCATGGCTTAGCTGATCATGTACAGTTTGGTTCTGGTTTAATCTTTATAAATATTATGTAACATATTATTGAGTTATAATCCTAGCTAATAGTCTAATGTTAAATTTGATGCATAATGTCATTATATTATCTAATTTTTGTTAGAATAGTTAGTTTCTAGTACTAGTTTATGTTATGATTATAATGATCTCCATGAGACTGCTTGGTAAAATAAATGAATACAATAAATATCTCTAACAAACTGGTTAGAGATTTGTATTCATCAAACTTAGAGGTGATGAATTATTATCGTAACACTCCACTCTGTAGTCATGTGTGTAGAAATGCTGCATGCTTGTGTGCTTTTCCTGCATGTGAACAGCTCTTACAAACATTTTCCTCCAAAGTCCAGAAACAAGCATTTTAGGTCCAAATCACTCATCCAGAGGTTCTAATTTCATGGTTGAGAACTCGGTCACAGACAGTGTTTGGGTCACAGAAAAGGTTCTTTAGCTAACGAGAAGAAACCTCCCTCTTTATTAAGTTGTTTCTTAAATATTTGATTATAGGGCAAGGCAAGGTCAGGCAGACATGTCTAGACATCCGCTGCTTTGAGTCGAGATTATTGAGATTCTGTGTGAGAGAATTTGTAAACGTCTGTTGCCACATGAAGGCAAATATCCAGTGTGTACACAGCTTTATCCCCCATAGTAAACCTGGAAAGACTAATTGTACCTTGACCATGAACAAGATTAGCAGCTATTGTTGAAAGAATGGTTATTCTTTTGTTGAAGACTTTCTGACTGTACCTGGAATCTCCACCTGCAGCACTGACAGGATCTTCAGGATGAAAATGGGAATCCAGCAGAGGGAGTCGGTGATGACGATGGAGAAGAAGCGCTTTGCAATGGTCACCTCCTTTTTGATGTGGTTGCTGTATTTAGTTGTCTGAGTGCCAGTTTTCTGGATGTTGTAAAACATGCTTGCATAGGAGAGGACGATGATGAGGAATGCCACCAGGTTAAGACCTACAAGAACATATTACAATTACATATTTCCACACAATACCAGCTCATACTTTTGCAGTAACCAGTCATTAGTCTTCATTGGAAAAAAAAACATGACTTCCGAGGGCAACAAAGATTTTGTGTCTGCATCAATTGTTAAATATTCATTATTTTTGCAAGGATTTAGAGCAGGGGTCAGACTCACCAACCTTTCTAAACTGTTAGCTACTTCATCGATACTGTATAGTCCAAAGGGATACCAGCTAAAGGCACGTCTTAAATACTACATTTCCACACGTTCACTTGAATTAGAAGCTAAGATAATAAGAGTAACAGTTTCAACATGAAGCACTTTATTTCTCCTAATTTTTGCAATTGTTTTTAGCATTTTTTATTAATTTTAATCCAATTTAATAGAAACTATTATAAACTACTAAGTACTAACTACATCTGCCGTCTGTATTTATCTTTGTAAGTTTAAATCCTGGGAAGTAAATTAAAGTTTAGATAGAGCTCATTGGTGACTAGAGCTCCTGTGGGCACCTCACATCGTCCACGTGGGCTACCTGGGGCCCGCGGGCAACGTGGTGGTGACCCTTAATTCACAGTATAATATGATTCAACCAAAAAAGGATAATCAAACGTAGAATCAGGAAAACACATGCTTACCCAAGAAAATGACAATAGAGTAAACATGAGCCCAAAGTGTCTCTGGTTGCTCCGCGTGCAGCGGGAAGCAGACTCCATTAGTTCCGTAAAAGTTGCGGAATAGACCCTTGCAGACCAGAGGCAGGAATGCAACGATGAAGCCAAACACCCAAATCCCAAAAAGAATGGTGACAGTACGACTCAAGCCAGGAGTCAAGTACTTGAAAGGGTAGACGATGCAGATGTACTTTTCCAGAGTGAGGTAAGTGAGGAGCAGCACGGACACTTCAGTGGACAGCATTGCCAAAGAGCCGATGACCTGACACTGACTGCTGTCCATCCAGGCCTGAGCGTGCCGGTTGTACTCGCCGCGAAACTTTAGATCATAAGCGCCGATCATGAAGAGGTATACGCCCATTAGGCCGTCCGCACCTGCAGGAAGGACAGTGGTTTGTTAGAAAGAACTCATGAAGGTACATTAAAAACAAAGACAATTCCTTTAAAAAGTAACTTAACCCCAAAACCCCCTTTTTTTGCTGAAAAATGTATTTGGGTATTAAATAGTGCTGTTGATTGATCCTGGTCCAGCTCTCAACATTTCAGTGAAAGTATTTAAGTGACTGCCCTCAATGGGTGGAAACCCAACTTTTACAATTCAATTTTGCTATTGGCTGAGAACGAGATTCTGTGACGTCATTGGCCCATCGTGCGTCATAAACAAGCACTGTTAGCCCCGCCCCTCCTATAAAAATTAGCACTTGTGTGCTCTGCAATCTGTGGTGAGTAGGTTGGACAGAGAGATAATTGTGAATAGAGAGGTAGATTGAGTGTCAGCGAGTTAGCAACGGGCGAGTGTCTGTCCAGGACATCTGTGTGGCAGCAGGTTGGACCTTGCTCAACCAACATTGCATTTGGGAGCTCCAGATTTTTGTTGTCCTCTGGTTTGTTTTGCTGTAATTTTTGCAGGTTTTTTTAAAATTATTTTGTGTATATTTTGAGTCATTTGAGTCATGTGCCCACTCCTACAAATCCCAATACATTTTACAAAGAGATCAACCCACACACGTGATAGGATGTAGGCCAGTGTTCGACGGGGAAGTGTGTACACACTGCAATACTGGTTCATATCGTGAAAAACTGGATTAGCTCTGAATTAGAGGGCGGGTGGGACAAAAACATGGACGGTGAAGAACACAACCCACAACTGATGAAACTGATGAAGTAAAACATATTAACTGGGTCACTAAAAGAATGCCAAATTTGATGAAAAACAACTTCCTCCGATGTCTGTCACGAATGCTACTCACAGCAGAGTGAGATGATGCACATCGCATGAAGCTTGTTCTCGGAGCGGATGTAGGAGCGCATGCAGATGACGAAGATGTTGCCGAAGCAGGTGGTGGCGGACACCACCCAGACGAAGACTCGCAGCACGATGTTGGCCAGCAGGTCCTCAAAGGATGAGATGCCATCAGTGTTGGGCTTGCAGCTGCGCACGTGAGGAGCGTAGCCACAGTACTGGAATTTTTTAAAGTAGCTGTTGTTGGGAAATTAAAGAGATTTGTTTCTTTAGATGCAAAAATACCCCTGCCATTGTCCTACCCTGACTCCCTCTTCCCTGTTCCTTTCCCCTCATTAAGGTGTGACACTTTTATATTCTCCCTTTAATAAAGTTTTTGTTCACCCTTCCTTAGGGAGGGCTGGTGATTGGCACAATTGTGCAATAAAATAAATGTATTTATTTCATTGCAATACTAAAACATGCATAGCTTGATTGTACTACATGTGTTGACCATCGACAGCATGAACAGACGAGGTAAAAAAAAAAAAAAGAAAATTATATCTTTTACATATAGAAATCAAATATGTATTTAATTTGTTTTGCAAGAGGAAAAATTGTGTTTAATTTGTTAAATTCTTGTTTTATTGTAATTATAAAGGGTTCAGTTTTGGTTAAAAAAAAATGAGAGGCAGAGATTGAGGAGGAGGAGCCTCAGGACTATAAGACTGAGCAGGAAGTGAAGGTGAAAAGAAAAGAAAGCCAAAATGGCTCCTGCAGCACACCTGGAGTGGAGATGTTTGAGCAGGTCTGAGCTGAACACTTTGTTGGGTAATTTGTTTTTGGAAGGTTCTCCTCTTTTTCCTGTTACCCGAAGAACAAATGCTGTTTTGGACTGAAAACAGAAAATAAATCGACTGATTTTTGGAACCTGAATTTCTCCCAGTGTTTTGTCCTAAGCTTGCCATGACACAACCCCTTTGCCTTGTAACATACTGCATTTTAGTTTAACTAGATTTATATTACACAAAGCAAAAGTATTGAAGTACAGTTGTTTAAGATTGTGTTTTAATAAAAAACAAAAAAATAAATAAAACATTTCAAAAATCTGCTTTCATTTTTCAGAAATTTCAGGCAACACCACAAGGGGTCCCGACCCCAAGGTTGAAAAACACTGATTTAGTGGCTACGGAATAAATGTATTTCTATAGTTTTTATCATTTCTTGCAGGGCTGCACGATTATGGCCAAAATAATAATCATAATTATATGTTAGGGAAATGTCTGTGATTCTTTTGCACTACTTTTAAAAACAATATATGAACAATTTACAGTGCAAAAGCGACATCTCACAATGTGTCGCTTTTTGAAACAAAGTAACCGCACTGCAAAAATTTTTGTTTTCACTATTGGAGAGAGCACAGTTGACCGAGTCAAATTCCTCGTGTGTACAACATACACTTGGCGAATAAAGATGATTCTGATTCTGATTCTGATTCTGAACTCGAGATAACTTTAGATTTCATACACTACATAATACAAAGCTTTGGCTTTTGTCTTCACTTATTCAAAGACCAAATCTAACTTTAAGATGGATGAATATTCTAGATCGACAAACAAAATCTGTTACACTGAGCAAATAATGCCTCCTGTGGAGTTATGAGAAGGCTAAAAAGCTTTTATTCGACTTTCTTTTGTCTCTGTGAGCTTTTTTTTTGTCACTGAGAAGTTGGATTAAACTGTGCCAGATTTTTATTCAAAGAAATGGAAATAGAAGCCTGACACTCACGCAGTGTAGCTCAAGGCCACACTGGATACATAATGCGTGTGAAAAACCCAGTCAGTGTATCATCAAAGCGTCACAGCGAGCTACTTACATGTGAGTTAAGTACTTCAGAGGTTCGAACATTCTTCTTTGTAGGTTTCCAATTTCCACCCCCTCTATGCTCCTGTCAGACATAAATACATTGATTTTAGCTTTGTCCCACCCGAAACGCTCTCCTGTTTGTGTCTAGCCCACCCAGGCTGTCGCTTATGTGTCAGAAGAAAAAACATTACAAAGATTTTTTTCAACATCCCATCGTCTTTCTGAGCACAAACGCCCTGCTCTCACTCATTCACAAGCACTAAAGAGCTCCTCCATACCACTGTCTTCCTATAAATATAGATTTTTTACTTCCCCGTATTTTGATATTTGTTACCTCCTCCACCAAGGAGGTCATTTTTTCACCGATCTGTTTGTCTGTTAGCGGGATTACGTCAAATGTATAATATAACAACAGATTTTGACGAACTTTTATAGAAGATTTCATTACATTTTAAAGGGGGTCCTGATTAATATAATGATTTTGGATCAATTTGAAAAATCATAAAATCCCTATCAGTCATCATTGACGAAAGTTCAAAACTTCATGTCTGCTGTTGTTCACACCAGTGCTGATAATAAGCACAACTTCCAGTGTGATACTGCTTTTATACAAAAGTTACACAAGCATATTTTATTAGTTAACAATAAGCGACAGGAGATTATGGATTTGTTTGTCTATTCAATCATTTATTTATAGTTCCGCAACTGGAAGGGAAGACAGGGCTGTTGCCAAGCAACACATAAACATTTCCTACACTCAAGCTTTCAACTCAGTGGCTGTGTTTCAAATGGCATACTCTGTACTATACACTTCAAACTTAATGAGTATATACTGTATACTATACTATATAGTATAAGTATGGTTAGTAGGATTAGTATAATGACCGTTCCCAATGAAGTATACTTCCAAGTTTCCCAAGATGCATTTCAAACCTTCGACAACAAAAACCTGAAGCACACTGAGGCTAAGTATCTGTTGATTCTCCACCTTTGAAAGTTCTGAAAACATTTTAAGGGAGAAATTGTAGAAGTTCAGGTAGAAAGTAGAATATCAACATGTGCTCATTTGATCCATAAAACTCACGTATACATATTTCATGCCGACAATTTGAGTGTTTTTGGAAACTTGCCATTGTGCTACTGACAAAACTTCCAGTTAACTTCAAAACGAGAGCTATTTACAAAAGCGTTAGTCAGAACGGATAAAAGACAATAGATGCTTTTGTTTTGAAAGGGAGATGTTTGATTTTAAGCTTGAAGCCTGTCCCAGGACCATTTTATGTTCCGCTCGCAATGCATCATGGGCGGTTGAGTATGACTAGTGTGCCCACCGTCCCGATTTAGTATACATCCGGGTATTTCCCATGTACTCAATCTTTTCATACTATCTAATATGAACGCACTACATACTCATTTTGACGTCAAACTTAGTATAAGGAGTACAGTAGTATGCCTTTTTGAAAACAGCCTGTGTTTATGTATTAACGCCACTTTGTATCGTTTACATTTACTGTATCTGAATGTTTCCATTTGTTGCACAACCACTGAAATAGCAATCTGTTTCTGATTAGCTAACAGCTTCATCAGGAAGCACATTGCTCTCCATAGATGGTTAACACCTTATGTAACGTTAACTAACGGTTAATAGAATGCCTGTACAGTGGAGTGATAATGTTTGTAAAAAGTCCTAGTGCTGTTGAGTTGTTACTCTATATAGGCACTCACGGAATGTCTCTTGTCCAATCGAATTACTTGGTCGGAACTACAGTAACTGTTGCATACTGAGATTTATATCCTGTATCGCCATTTAAAGAAAAAAATATTGAGCAATGATTTCTAGGGCCAGTTCTTGGGAACGTTATTTCAAAAATGAAGATTTATATTTATTGTAATCAGCAGAAGAAAGAAGAACTCATTTTCTCTTAGCGTGGGACCAGAAGCATTACGAGTAGGGTTTCCTGCTCTTCACGCACCGCTCTGAGATGTGAGGAAAGTTGCCCTGTCATTCACCTGTGACACTGAAATTGGATGCAGACGTCATATACTTACAAAGATTTTAACTTGTGTAAGTTGTCAAAATGGTCAACTTGGAGCTCCCTGATGGGATTATAGGATATATTCCTATGAAATAAAAAGAGAAACAAACTCATGGATGTACAATAAAAACAACATTAGCAATCTCACAGTGACAATTTTGTTTGTTCCTACAGTGTGAGGCCATTACTGTAGCATTGGTATAACAGTGTGATACATTATGAGGTGAAAGGTTTCATGACTGAGAAAGATCAGGAAAAGCTGCTCCATGCTTTTATCTCCAGCCCACTGGACTATTGTAATGTCTTTATCAAACAGCTGCAGCTGTTTTATCAATCTGAACCAGAACAAAGAGTCTAGTTTGAAAGTATTTCCATTGGCTCCCAGCTAAAAATAGACTTTAAATGCTGCTGCTGGTGTATACATGTGTGAATGGGTTTGGGTCCAGAATGCATCAGTGAGATGTTAGTCAGGTATTAACCCAACAGGTCCCTCAGATCTATAGATAGCTCAGAGCTCATTTTGAACATTTTTAAATCCAAGATAACAATTTATTTTTCTCTACTTTGTATGAGTGAGAGGTAGAGTTTTAATCATTTTATTCTTGGTTGAATGTCTTTACTGCTGATTTTGATGTTTTGATTGATTCTTAAACTGTTTAATGGTTTTCTGTTGCACTTTTTAATCATGTAAAGCAGTGGTTCTCACACTTTTTTGGCTCAAGTACCCCCTTTCTCTTATGTCTGAATCCAAGGTACTCCCTTTGTCCAACTGCAACATTTTGCTTAGAAAACTATTTAAAAACAACTATAGAGCATAATAATGGAATGAATGAGTGATAACACGCATTTTAAATAATTTCATTTTGTGAATAAGTGGAAAGAAACAGTAATTAGTGCAGTGGTTCCCAACCTTTTTTGGATATCAAGAATAGATATATTTTTTTTCTTCCTAGAATTAGTTTTCAATCATGTTTGAGCTCAGATATTTTTATTTTTACTGTGTTAGGAAGCAAAAGCTCCCTCACCAACAAAAAAAATTATATTTTTTACATATAGAAATCAAATATGTATTTAATTTGTTTTGCAAGAGGAAAAATTGTGTTTAATTTGTTAAATTCTTGTTTTATTGTAATTATAAAGGGTTCAGTTTTGGTTAAAAAAAAACGAGAGGCAGAGATTGAGGAGGAGGAGCCTCAGGACTATAAGACTGAGCAGGAAGTGAAGGTGAAAAGAAAAGAAAGCCAAAATGGCTCCTGCAGCACACCTGGAGTGGAGATGTTTGAGCAGGTCTGAGCTGAACACTTTGTTGGGTAATTTGTTTTTGGAAGGTTCTCCTCTTTTTCCTGTTATCCGAAGAACAAATGCTGTTTTGGACTGAAAACAGAAAATAAATCGACTGATTTTTGGAACCTGAATTTCTCCCAGTGTTTTGTCCTAAGCTTGCTATGACACAACCCCTTTGCCTTGTAACATACTGCATTTTAGTTTAAGTAGATTTATATTACACAAAGCAAAATTATTGAAGTACAGTTGTTTAAGATTGTGTGTTTTAATGAAAAAACAAAATAAATAAATAAAACATTTCAAAAATCTGCTTTCGTCTTTCAGAAATTTCAGGCAACACCACAAGGGGTCCCGACCCCAAGGTTGAAAAACACTGATTTAGTGGCTACGGAATAAATGTATTTCTATAGTTTTTATCATTTCTTGTAGGGCTGCACGATTATGGCCAAAATAATAATCATAATTGTATGTTCAATCAATCAATCAATCAATCTTTTATTTGTATAGCGCCAAATCATAACCAATGGTATCTCAAGACACTTTACAGGAGAGCAGTCTTAAGGACGGACTCTTCATTTTATGGATACACACATATGCATATATACGTATATGCACATACATATGTATCCCACACCCAACATGAATTCATCATGGCGGCAAGGAAAACCTTCTGTTAAGCAGCAGGAACCTTGTGTGGATCCCATTCCTATGATGAACAGCCATCCACGTTATGCTGTGTTGGGTGTGTGCAGAGAAAAGGGTGGAGACAGAGCCGCTGAGTCTCTGTAACTCCACACTGAGGATCCCACGGACCTGCAAGACAAAAGCCAGAAGGAGTACAGGAGCAAACACACAAGGGAAGAAGCAGACATATAGATTTTAAAACTGGAGTAATGTATTTTCTTTGTTCTGGTTCACAGCCGAGCTGCAGCGTTCTGAACCAGCATCACAATAGTCCAGTCGACTAGAGATAAAAGCATGGACCAGTTTCTCCTGATCTTTCTCAGTCATTACTAGAGAAACACTGATGTAAAGCACATTGAACTGCCTTGTGTATGAAATGCACTAAACAAATATTACAATGCCTTGCCTTATATATGAGCACACACACACAGTAACGTGTTACTGTGGTGCCTTAATCAGTGTGGGAAGTCGCACTCAGCAGGAGGTCTACGATTGATCTCGTGTGAATAATGGGAGACCAACAGCAGGACAGAAACTGTTGATATTGACTGATTTTTATTGTGTGGGACTCTTTTGTTTTTCCTGCTAACACCTAGATGTTTACCTTTCTGCGTGCTTTGTCTCTTTATAACATTATGACATCCACCCACATGCAAAGGCTGTTTACAGCAAAACTGATACAATCAAGGTCTCGATATGATTAGTACAATTGAGTAATACTGAGTTTTACGATGGATGGAACATCAAACACTGCAAATACAACATTGTCAAGTGTACAAAATGTGTGTTTTTTTTTAAAAACTTAATAGAAAAGACAAAATAAGCGAGTCATCGTCTGATGTCTGCTGGTTTAGAGTCAACCTATTCTCCTCTCATCTGTCACATTCAGAGTCCTTGCTAAATCAAGATATGCATCATTGTAAAAATAATAAAACTAAAAACGTGCATCTTGGGTCTTCTTTACACAACAATAATCTGCTCCTATCCTTTTTGTTCCATTGTCAACACGTCCCACTCTTAACAAATAATGTCATTATGCGACATGTGCCATTTTCATCTCCAAATGTGGTTGGGTTCGTCTATGCCTGAGTGAGGTTTCCATGCTTTTGTTTGGTGCACTAATTGTTTGAAACAAGTCCTCAAAAGTTATTCAGAAGGAGGAAATTGTTTGACATAAAGATTTTTTTCTGAAAAAAATTATTTACACACCTTAGTGCAGACATATGCAACTGGCGGCCCTTGGTCTAATTTTGTGCGTCCCCCAAAACAAAATTGAAAGTCATGAAGTTGGAAGTTACATGAAGCCCAACATAGCACACAAAACTCCAGAAACACAGAATACTAGGGTGTGACGATACACTCAGCTCACGAGACGAGATGAGATTTTAAGAAAACCACAATGACAAAATACATGACTGGACCAATAGACTTTTATTTAACCGAGTTGCACATGCATTTTGAAATATTTTATTGTAACTCTTTACGTGCATGATGTAAGAATGAGCTTTTAATAAACTTCTTCTTCCACAAATTGATACTAAAACTAAAATGTATAAAAGTAAAAATAAAATCAATAAAATAGTGTTTCTTTCTTTTTTTCAAGTGCAAACAGTATAATGTGCAAAACCAAATCACAGTTCTACTCTGTCAATACAGAGTGCAAATAGTGCAAACAGAGCCTGACCAAGTATGTCATTGACAACATGCTGCAACTGCACAGCCATGTTCTTTTTACTGTTCATAAACTTCTTCTTCCACAAATTGAAGCTAGAACTAAAATGTACTCCTCCTCCTCTTCTTTCCCTTCTCCTGCTTTAGGTTCTGGCAGGCTAGACGTAGCAAAGGCGCATTACTGCCCCCACAGGTCACAAATAGAAGTTTGCATAGCTCACAAAAAAAAAAAAAAAAAAAATCTTGCGAGACAGATTTTTAACACAAAGAGAAATCTTGTCGAGTTTCATCTCGTGAGATCTCGTGGCACGATTTATTGTCACACCCCTAAAAAATACACAAAATGACAGAAAAATACACAAAATTTTGTCTTATTCACAAGAAAATAGACAAAATAAATTAAAAAACACCCAAAATGTCTAAAACTTTTGTTGATAATGTTGATAATGTGGCCCTCGAGTCAGACAATCATATTTTTGTGGCCCCGCTCTGCCTTAGTGGGCTATAATATCCTTCTAGTTATCTAAATTACATTTTAATCTAATAATGAAGCATACAGTGGGTGGTTCATACTCTTAATACCTGTGTAGGGAGAATCTCTCTTGAAAAATATCCATGTTTGTAGCATTTTGAACTTTTTTGGCCTTTTTTTCCCTTACGTTTACCGATAGAACGCTAAAAAAAGATGTTTTGTTTCTACTTACAGTGTGCATATGGGACTGTACAAATAGCTAACTATTAGGCTTTTTGACAGGATCATTACACAACACAGCAATGAGACTGATAGGACAACAAACGGAGCAGCAATGCTAATTTTTAAAGAACCTAAAGAGACTCACAGTTGGAGCAAATCCTGCAGCAGCACAAAGAGAACCGGTGGGATCTCTTCCAATCTGTTGCTTGATAGATCTCTGTGTGCAAAGATAAATAATGATGGTTTCACAACAGCAGAACAAAGCTAAGGAACCAAGGGTTTGTGCTTTGATAGATGGGCGATATTTTCCAGGATGAACAAGTTTTCCCTCCGATGTCATCTGTCGGAGTTTGTTTAACCTTCACAAACACAACAATGGAAGCTATTATACTCGGCTAAATGGGTTACGGTCTTTACAACCGCTAATTAAATAAAAAAAAATCTTAAGTTTAGCTCTTAAAGCAAGATAAGTGATGAAAAACTGTCTGGTTGGTCGGCTATGATGTGATGCATTTGATTGTTGTCTGGTCATTTAATTTTTTTGTAGTCTCTTAATGTCCGTTGATCATTTTAAAACCAAAAAAATAAGAATTTACTCAGTAACGGTTGCACGTAGAAATGAAAAGTGCTACTTCACTTCTTTTAAAATGTACTTAAGTACAAGTAAAATGACTGATTTAGAAATATATTCAAAAACGTACCCATTAAAGCAACTCAGTTACAGTAATGTGAGTACTGAATCCGTTACTGTCACCTCTGCCTTTTATATGCACAAAATGTCTGATTAATAATAATAATAATAATGCATCAGTTTTATATAGCGCTTTATCATAGACACTCAAAGTCGCTTTACAGAATTAAGACATTATTCTTTCACTCCACACTTAGTGATGGTAAACTACTATTGTAGCCACAGCTGCCCTGGGGCAGACTGACGGAAGCGAGGCTGCCATATTGCGCCATCGGCCCCTCCGACCACCACTAACACTCACTCACACACTACATTCTTACAATTCTCCAAGTTTCTGCAGGACCAAAAAAGCCTCCTCGTGAATGTAGCTGATCCGATTGCGTTGCAAAACCCTGAAGACAGTTAAAAAACACAAGATTTCTGAAATATCTTATAGCATATAATTTAATATAAGGAAATGTATTCCCTAACACTAACTGGACTTACAGCACTGTCAGCATGCTGCAAGAGTGGAATGATACGTTTCCAATCGTTTCAATGAGATTTCCCTCCAAATCCCTGTAAAGTCACGTTGTGAAATAATTAAAACACAGTAGTTTGATCAGAATAAAATATTTTGAAGGATGTGATGCTTCACTCACAGCCAGTTCAGTCTGGGCATTCCTCGACAAATATCCTCCAGCTTCGTCAACGAGTTGTTGAATAAAACTCTGTCAAGCAGTATGAAGAAAATGTTTGATCAGAAAAACAACATAAAAAACAAAGAAGAACATCTCTTTCAGGCAAGAAAAGACACCAGAGCAGAGAGAATAAACAACACTTACAGCAGAACAAGAGAGTGCAGTCCTGAAAATGTCATGGAGGATATCTGATGGATGTTGTTGTTTTCAAGGATCCTTATTAAGAATAAATGATGTATATTAGCATTCTCTTATTGTCAGTGTGACATTCACTGTGTTCAGATATGTGCAGAGTAACACATTTGCATTAAAAGAGCAAAAAAGGAGAGCTCAGGATGTGCACGTACAGCCACTCCAGCTTGTGCAGGTCCTTGAACACACCAGGCTTGAGGACTGATATCAGGTTGTAGCTCAGGTATCTAGACAAAGAAAAGAGCAAGACGGTTCTCTTTGAACGTGTTGATATTATGCTAAAACATGCATGAGATTTGAACATGGGTTGTCACATTTTGTCATTTTAATATTCATTTGTCAATTACAAATCAAGGTGAGTCAAAGTGTACAGATTGTCAGATTGTTTTAAACCTGATGTTGAGCATTTCTGATACTGCTTGAAAATGTTGTATGTCATATAGTTCACATATAAAAAGCCCAAGAGATTCAATTTTACAATAGTTTTTAAAGGTAAAACTAAAAGGGATTTTCTTTTGTTCCGCGTCTTCACATTACTATCCAGGCCAGAGATGAGCAGTGTTTATCACAGTGGGTGCCGCAAAAATTTGTTTGCCTGTTCTGAAAGCCCTGTTACAAAAAATCAGGTCAGCGTTTAGAGTAATGACAGTTATTCGTACATTATTACAGGAGAGAATGTCATTTTGTGTATTTCTCTGTTGTTTTGTTAATTTTATGTCACTTTGAATGTTTTTGTTGTTATTGTTTTTGTCTCATTTTATTGCCATTTTTGGACTCAAATGTGTATTGTGTTATGTTTGGTATTGTTGCAAATTTGGTGTATTTTTACTCTCGATTTCTGTGCATTTTAAGTCATTTTGTGTGTTTTTGTTGTTTTGTATATTGTTATTGCCCTTTTGTGTCCTTTTCTGTCACTTTGTGAATTTTTGTCTTATTTTTGGTAGTTTTGTTGTGGATCTGACGTTTTATTATTGTCATTTTGTGTGCTTTTAGAGTTTAGTGTATTTTTTGTTGTTTTTTTATAGTTGTATTGTCTTTTTGTGCATTTTTTAAGACTAATTTGTGCATTTTTCTGTTATTTTTGTTGCAGATTAAATGTATTTGTTATTGTCATTTAGTGCACCTCTTAAGTCATTTTGTGTATTTTTGTTGTTTTGTATATTTTTATTGCCATTTGGTGTCCTTTTCTGTAATTTTGTGCTTTTTTTTTTAGAATCAATTTGTGCATTTTTGTGTAATTGTTGGTAGTTTTGTTGTGGACTAAACTTACAGCCTTGTTAGGTTGTACAGTCCTCTGAACGCATCCGGATTCACATCATAGATTCTATTGTGCTGAAGATATCTGTGGAGAAAAACAAAACAAAAAGAAAACAACACAATGAAGATTGTTATTGTATACAAATACAAGCGATGGGAGTAAAAAGTGACTCAGATGATATAATAATGTGTTTATACAAGTTAAATCTAACAGTGGAAAATACAACACAGACAACATAGAACTAACAACAGCTGGATTAACCTTGATGTAGAGACAAAACAAGCTGCAAACTTGTGTGTCCAAAAGAGACATTCCCGAGTGGTGACATTATGGATGAAAAGGGAAAAACCTTCCAAACACCTTTGAAAGAGGAACTATTCTTGAACTGGAGGAATGCTAACAACGTCTGGCAGGGAACAAGGCCAACACGAACAACGATAGAGAGGAGGAGGAATAAAAAAAAAAAAAAAAAAAGACAACACTGACTACAGATGAGAATACACAAAAAAGGACTGTTCAGAACAACTCAAGAATGTTTGACCAGAGAGACATGTAAACCCATGTAAATTTGCGATGGTAAAACAGGGGACGGGACCCAGATAAGCAAACTACTTCTCTTGTCTCCTTTTTCAGCATGTACAAAAAAAAAAAAAAAAAAATGTAAAAAAAAAAAAGTGAATGTAACCATGTCGGAAATAAACTGAATAAATAAAATAAATAAAAATAAATCCTTTTAGCATCGTAAGTCAACGTGTGAAGGAAGCAATCATAGAACCAATCAACCGAAGTATCAATAGATGGATGTTTACTCTATGTAATCATAATTTATATTCGTGCAAAAGATAACTCACAGCTTCTGTAAGCTCTGGTACTTGATAAATATGTTGGCTTTCAGCTTCTGGAGTTTGTTTCTCTGCAGAGACCTGGAAGGAAAAAAAGACGTTCAAAAGCAGAAGATATAAAGTTAATTAATGAATATATTACACCAGAAGTGTAGAGTATTATTATTTGTAAGTCTCTCTTTCACTGAAATTACATGCTGACACATTTGAGAAGCGACACAAACAATTACTGCTGTACATTCTACAATTGTATATTTTCATTGAGCAGACACTTTTGTCCAAAGTGACGTAGAACACAAGCAAAGATTGAAACAGGAGGAAAAACCTTTAGTGCAACAATTGCTTCAAGTTTGATTGGTCGCAGATGCTGCCATCTAGTACGAGAATAAGTGGCTTAAATTGTGTTCATCATGGCTTAATGCACAGCTATACCACTTTCATAGATTCAAACATTTTTTTAAGAGGCTGTTCTGGGGCACCGATTGTAAAAGTTGTGCATGCTAAAATAAACAGCAACTTTGCAACATTTAGCAACAAACCACGTTTAAAAAACAAATGTGATTTATGTTACTTTTGATCAGATTTACAGCAATACTTGTGAACTTTCTGATATAATTTTTCGCGTAAAACACAATGTCAATGTTAAATTTAAATGTCAAATACAAATGCTAAATGTTAAATGTAAATTTTAATTTTAAATGTCAATTCTAAATCTAAATATTGCATTTAAAAACAAATGTTAAATATAAATGTTCAATGTAAATCTTAAATGTTAAATCTAAATCCAAATTTTATATCTAAATCTCAATCCAAATAGTATGAAATTGAATGCCATCAATACAGACTGGTGACAAATGAGTTAAGGATTTAGAAAAGCCGTATGTGATTAATGTTACTTTTGAGCAGATTTACAATGCTTGTAAAATTTGAGATGTTATTTTTCCTCTAAAAATACAATGGCAATGCAAAATCTAAATGTAAAATCTAAATCTAAGTGTTACATTTAAATATAAATGTTAATTCTAAATGCTTAATGTTACATTTCAATCTTAATTCTAAATGTCAAATCTAAATCTAAATTCTAAATATAAATGTTACATCTAAATATTAAATCTTAATGTGAACCTAAATAGTATGAAGCTGAATTATATTGAAGTATGAATGCCATCAATACAGACTGGTGACAAAGGGCTCATGATTAAAGAGCAACTAAACCCCAAAAACACTTTTTTCTACGAGAAAAAAGGAGTATTTTCTATGAAGTTTCAGTTTAAGTCACAGTCTTTTGACTAAAATTAAACTTTGTTTCAGTCAAAATTTAGTCATCAGGACTATTTCAGTTATAAATTCTAGTTTTAGTCAACTAAATGACAAAGATTTTAGTCGACTACATCGGTTATATATATTATCAACTACAATATAAAGCATAATAGTTTTTGGATTTTAATGAAAAGATTTGATTAGCTTTGATCAACCTTATATGGGATATAATGTTTGTAAATATCATTGATCATTGTGTAAGACCACATGAGCGTCTCACGTCTGCAAACACAATCAGCGTACTTCTTATTGGATCACTTACCGGCTTATCACGCCTTCTACGCAACAAAAGTAGTTTGATTGGATACCTTCAAAAATAGAAACTTAATTCTGATGCAGATGCAGCCAGGCTAGCAGAAAGAGCGGGGGCCAGGGAGCCCCAGGCCATCCCCCCACAGCCGAGCAGCACCCCAGATGCCTCCAAAATCCCAAGCCAAAAGGTAGCCACCACCCCACATACACACAACGAGAAAGCCCAAGGTCCCCTGCCAACATCCGGCCACCCACCCACACCCCCGCACCCAACCTCCCACCCAAGACCCCAGCAGGGGAGCCAAGGCCCAGCAGATGGCCAGAGTCGTGCAGAACGGGCCCAGAGCCAGCAGGGACCGGACCCCGGGCCAGAACGACTCGGAATAGAAGCAGCACCAGGGAGTAGCGAGCCCAGGGATGACGACCACATCCCTAGCCGCCTCGGGAACCAAGGGGACGCTGCAAGTCGCCCCCCACCGACCGAGCAACCCAGAGCGCACCAGATCCCTTTTTATCAATGACATCCAAGCGATGAGCCTTAGTTATTGCTAAAGTCACTTCCCTATCTGCTGTGTGAATTCATTTTAAAGATGAATGTCTTGCAACAGAAGGCACAGATAATAATTCGGTTGCTTTTGAAATGCATCAAAGGGTCTTATGATTACAGAATTTTCCTCTGAAATTTGAATTACATATGCAACATTGTGTTTTTAATTAGCATTAGAAACATTGCTTTGCTTTTTTTTTTTACTCTATCAGGGTTTAGATGCATTCTTTGAAGTTTCCAAAGACTGAGCATTACAAAAGAAAAAAAAGTTTTGAAGCAAAACTAAACTTACAATAATTATATTTTTATATACATTGTGGGATCATGGTGGTTGGAACACTTTTCACATCCTGTAAGATGTGGACATATTTTCTGCTATTTACTCACATCATGGTGACGTTTATCGTAACTGCTGGGATATCTTGAAGCCGAGCATCATCACAGTCTAACTCCAGGTCTCGACACTGGCAGAGCTCAGGAACAGCACCCAATACTGGATAGAAGGAAGATAAAGAGGAAAGACATGAGAGGATGTGTCAGGCCAAGTGTTTGGAGCAGGGCTGCTCGAGAGATGACTTGGTCCTCAATCTGCAGAACCAGCGTGAACAGAATTGTGTAATAAGAGATGTGATTAATATTTCTTTACTGTAATAAGCCAACATTGATCATCTTTGATTAAAATTAAGGCTGCTACATATGTGGGAATTAACCCCGAGGCTTCCCAGTTTCGACATTGGCAATTTGTATTCATGATCCTTTCAGAACGAGTCATAAAGGGTCGTTGATTAAGACACGTAAATTGACAGGGTTCAACCCTAACCTGGTTCATCAATTCAATAACAATATATATGTTATCTAAAGTTTGACTAGGTCAGCCCTCTGATTAATGACAGGCTTCAGTTGTTTGCATGTTTACATCATGTGTTTTCTTCATGTGTGTTGGAAAAGGCAAAACAATTGGCTAAGATGGTACAGCTATGTTGTAATCTGCAGTTTGAGCTGTCAGCGGCTAAATTTGTCTGCCTAATTTATCAAACTGGCAGATTTGCTTTAGGTACACATGCTTTTTCTTCAATCAGGAAATGCTCTGAAACAGAGAAATATAAATAAAGGACCACCAATTTGGTCCATATCACTATGGTGGTGCACAAAGTATTGGTTTAAAAAAAGTCAATTGGGTTCAATAGCTGAATTTCTAAAGGTGCGTTCGCAACTAACGTGACTTCAGCAATTATTTTTGGTTAAATCGCCCGTGATGAGTCACTTGAACATAGTCGCAAGTTTCATCGCTTCATCGCTCCAGTGACGTGACGACCAGAAGCAGCAGTGAGAGGGCTGCACACTTCTTATACGGCAACCCGTTTACAGTGCTTTTCATAGCCCCACTTGTACGAATGGTTTAAATGCCAAAGGATGAGTTAATTCAAAATAAAAGGCTTATTCAAGGAGTATGCCACTTTCATTTTGGCCTCAGTAAGTTGAAGAAATGTACAGCCCTTTCGCTGCAGCCCTCAGTGCAGCCTCCGGCTCCTCAGACAGTGACCACTGGGAAAGTGACGTGGGGAGAAACTCATTGCTGATTGGATGTCGCAACACAGCGTCACTCAAAGTCGGTTGAAAAATTCAAAATGTTCAACTTTGAGCTGTAATCGTGTGAGTCGCGTAGCTTGAAGGGTAGTCGCTTGACATAATTTGACATTGTGTCATTTATATCAGTGTTTCTTAAATGGGGGTATGTGTACCCCTAGGGGTACGCAATGGCACTGCAGGGGGTACTTGAGAAAAATGTGGTTTCATAATGTTTATTTTTAGTAAAAAATTATAATGATACTTAATAATACCAGCAACTCACAAAATGAAAACAAAAACATACAAATTAAGACAAATATATACTGAATAATAAAAACAATGACCGGAATTCATAAAAACTATAGAAATAAATCCATTGAGGCACTAAATACTGTTTCATTCCACTTGTTTACAAAATGAGATTCATTAAAATGTGTGTTATCACTCATTCATTCCACCATTATCCGTTATTGTTACTTTTTCAAGGAATTCTGAGCAAAATGTTCTCCTCGCACATAAGGGGGTACTTGCATTCAAAAGTTAGAGAAAGGGGATACTAGAGCAAAAAAAGTTTGAGAACCGCTGATTTACATAGATTTAAAATGTAATCTAGTCACCAGAGCCGCTGAAGTTGCGCTCGTTAATGTAAATGATGTGACGTCAAGCAACCTCCCTTCAAGCAACATCCAGTGACCCCCTTCAAGCAACGCAACTTGCGCGATTCCAGTGACTCAATTGCGCAATCTGAGTTGAAAACTTTGAACTTTTCAAGCAACTTAAGTGACACTCTGTCACGACATCCAATTGGCAAGAGTTTCTCCCCATGTCACTTCCCCGGTCATTACATCACTGGGGTAGTTGAAGCAATGAAGCACGGCTATGTTCATCAAGGGCGATTTACTGTAAGCAACTTTAGTCGCTAAAGTCGCGTTCAATGTGAACACACCTTAAGGAAGGAAGGGGGCTGAGAAGCATCAAGAACAGAACATCTCAGCTAATATCCAGCTTCATCCCATCCCGAGCTGTCAGAATAGAAAGGATAGCAGAGCGATGAATAGGTGGGTTCAAATTCCCTGTAATTATAATGTACGTCAGCATTTGTGTGTTTGTTTTTAAAAGTCAACAACTCAAAAGTGGGAAATATCCATCATTCATGTAATCAAAATGCCTAACGGCTGGGAAAAGATATCTTTATCCATCCCTGTGAATTACACGCTAATAGAGGATGTTATTTAGGTTTTGTGTGCTGTCAGCCTAGATAATTTAGTGCACAGATGGGAAGATTAAAAACGACTTTGCCAAGATTAAAACAAGCAAGTAGATGGGGTAAACACTAGCAAACAAGAAAAAGCTCTTTAGCAGAAACATCAAAGAGATGCTTCTCAAACACTGTGGGATGGATTAACTAAGATCTGAAATAAAGGGTGATAAACCAGGTGCACCCCTAAATCCTGGTGACGCAGTTTCCTCACGTGCTGCAAGGGATTCACTAAGATTGCAGCATGGATTAGAGCGCGTGCAGAAGTGGCAGAGACCACACTTAATACGGATAGGAATTGATAATAATTTAGCAATTCCGATTCCATTATCGATACTGCTTATCGATTCGATTCCTTACCGATTCTCTTATCGATTCCCATTGGGTGAGGGAATTAAATAATACAAATAGATGTGTTTGCTTTAACTCTTTATTATATTATCTTTGTCTCTTTTATTTCCTGCAGGAATATCAGCTCTTTTTTAATCCAACAGGTATAGATTGTTTTCACTGGATAATAATATATACAAAAGCGCTATAAAACATTGATGAAATATTATTATTATTATTACATATGACACATTTACACTACAAACATTTGAGAATATTTACAGTGCTCCTTTTGATTTTGAACAACTTGCTGCACTTATTGTTATGTATTTAAATGGTAAAGCTTTAGTTTAGTCTTTGTTTAAATGGACCACCTGTTGTTACATGTAACGTCAGAGCAAACTAAAGACAACGATCAGTACCAGTCCGTCTCTCGTGTCTGATTACTTGTTATGAGGACATAAACTGGTGACGAGGTGTGTGTTCTTGCTGAAGTTTGTTGTTTTCGGAAGAAAAGTCAGTGCAAGAAGCAACTTTTGCGCAAGTGTACAGAACCTGGAAGTGAGTAGCGTAGCAACAGAGACGCTACAAACACTGCACGGAGGACAGCGCTGCTGCGGGTGAAGGAGGTGGATTCTCTGCAGTGGACAGCAAACAACTATATGGTGGAAGGAGCTTCACTTGGTGCTAGCATAAACACAATATACAGGACCTGGAGGAGTTTATAGTTACGCATTTGCAACGTAAGAGGAACCAATAAGTGGAACTGAAATACAAGCAAACAAACGATTTCAAGGAAATGGATTACTGGGAACCGGTTCTCAGAAGGAACCGGTTTTGATTCCCATCCCTACCCGCCCTATTTACAGTAAATGAGGGTTTTGCTCGTTCAATGTGGAGAGGTGAGTGCACAGAAGCACACGATGACATTTGATGAAGTTAAATTGGAGGCAGATGGACTTCTCTGTCTGCTGCACAAACATTTAATAATGTAGAAAAATAGATAAACAAAAAAAAATGTTTTTTTTATTGGCAGATTTGGACAGAAATCATCCTAATGATCTGTTGATGCCATTGATCTGAGTTAATACAGCAACACAGTCTGTTAATCAGTTTGTACCATTTGAAGAAAATCTACTGACCACCATGCAGCAGGTCTGATCTCCTGAGTAGCGCTGCGTCACCACTCTCTCATATGTGAACATTGCGCCCTCACTGTAAATTATCAGCTGATTCTGGCCTGACATCAACGTGACAGAGAGAAAGACACAGAAGCTCACTGGAGCTGTGCGTCCAAAGCGACATCCATGGAGGTCCACGCACAGCGACCCCCTGTCTCTGCACCACAGTGGACACACACGTACCGGACTCCACACGGGCTTTAGGCCTCCAGCTGTTCTGTCCCTCACACACACTTTATTTTCTCATTCAGTGGATGTTAATATTATTAACATATTTAAATTTTGTTACATTAGAAAGGTTAACTGGAGCCTTTTTTCCATATCCACTGTGTTTTGTGTAAACATTTACTGCAGCGGATCTCTGCGTGTGTGTTTGCACCTACTTGTCTATTTTTCTGTGCTAAAATAATCACCGCAAACAGTTCCAGATTTGATGAATTGCATTTTGCCCACCGTATTAATTTATTTACATGTCCTGCTCCCATTTTTTTGCTCTCCTTGTGAGCTCCGCCGACTATACATATTCACTAGAGGGAAACGCCCTAAATGGATTGAGGGCGCATTGCGACCTTCAGCTACCGCACACTCCTGATTCCCTGGGGTTTGTACAGTTTATTAGCGCGAGTAACGTTTTCACACATTTTAATTCCCCTAAACCTTTAGTGAATCCACCCCTGAGCTGCTTCAATACACAATTCAGATGGTCATCTTTTCATTGTATCAGCTGGGTTTGAACTACTGGTTGATTTCAAGTCTTAAAAACCTCAGAATTATCAGCATGAGTTTGTTTGTTTTGCACTTAGAGATAATAGTTTTCAATCGGGGCTTTAAATTTCATGTTAGAAGGGTTCATATGCCAGGATTAAGTCCTGTTAATAGTCTTTGAGGAATATGAATGTTGTTGTGCTTCAATAGTTATGGAAACACATATAAATACATTCTTAGACCTGCCCATCAGAGAGCACAAACCTCCACCAAGCACCAAATATCCTCTTTGTCAGGTATTGGCAGTTACCTGGATCAGCGATCCTGATTATAATACCATGATCATTCACACTTTAAAGGTTTGAAATGAATTTAAATCCACATTAATAACAATGCAGTAGGTCACAATGTATAAACATGTTACATTTTTTTCTTGAAAAATTGGGATGAGATGCGCAATCTGGATCTGATCCAAATGAAACTCAATGGTCATTAAAATTGGTCATTACGAACCAAGTAATGAACTTCTGATGAGAGATACGGATTTTTTGATTTCTGAAATTGATCCAGAATCAGTATAATGACCCAGATTCCCTCCTAAATTCCATGGCGTAAGGTTTATCTTTGGTTAAAATCCTAATCTTATAATACAAAATAGCTTTTGCATTATAGAGGCTAAATATTACTGTTATGTATTTATTTTAGTTTTGTCACTTTCTGTTTTGGTGTCCTCTTTTTCATTAAAAAAAAAAAAAAAAAATCTGTTTGAGAATTCTAAAAATAATTATCTAAACAAAGAAAAAGGCATGCCAGGATGATAAGCCTCTTAAGAAGCCGAATCATTGTGAGAAACAGTTGGAGAGCCCATAAAATCCTTGCAGAAGGATTGGTTCCTGTGCAATATGTGCATGTGGCTCATCTTGTGTACACTAGGATGTAATCTTAGCAGTCCTTTATTCTACTGTCACGTCAAGCTGTTCCCTTAACACCTTTTCCCTTCTTCAACTAAAAATACACTAAAGCCCAGGCAAGAAAGCCATCTTTTTTAAACTGATTGTGGAAATAAGTGAGTACAAAATACTACAGGGTTCTGGGACATGCATTATCTACCTCTGTTGATGCCATTTACAGCTTCTTCAATCAGACTGAGCTGTAGCATTTGAAATTACCATAATTTGATGCAAAATGCTTTATTTGGAAATAATGGGTAAGAAGTGTTGCCATGTGAACCAATCCTATTATAATATTTACTCAATTGGCAATAACTTTCTGCGTGATACAACTGAATTCAGGGGGTTTTCATCCCACTGGTGTTGACACCACCTTTCTTGCTTATTTTGTTTGTAAAATGGTCAGTAAATGTCATATGAGGAAGTGCTTTTACCATTTTTTCCTTAACGCTTTAAACTTCAATCTTATTTTTTTTTACAATTTATTACATTTTCTACTAAGGTAATATCAGTTTAAAATGAAGAAAACACAAAAACAAAATAGATTTGAGATTTAGAAGAATGAAAAAAATGAAAGTGCACATGAATAACAGGTTTTTTAATATATATATATATATATATATATATATATATATATAAAATATATAAGATTTAGAATGTATAAAACCATTTTCAACAAAAAAAAAAAAAAACCGAAGCGATTTCTAAGCGTGCCTTGTATGAAGGAGGGAATGTGATTACCGTAATGTTTGTAGGTTGTCAGTAAAGCCCAAAATCTTTCTGAAACAGTTGAAATGTTTCCAATAAAGCGAGTTTTAACAGAGTTACGGTAATTTCATTTGGGCAGACCAGGATGTGTCACCAGCAACACAGTAGGTGTTAAAGGGTTAAGAAAATTTAAATATGAGGCATTAGAAAACTCAGGTCAAAGACTCAAGGCTACCAAATCTATGCTAGTCTGAATCGAAAACAAATTGTTTATCACCATTGGCCTCCATCACACGCCAGATCAAGCTTGTCTCCTCTCTCACCACGGATGTGTGCAGATTGACGCTCCGTCCCCCTCCTGCCCCCATGCCACCTGGTGCTTTTGTCTTCTTGGATTATTTTGTCTATGCCACCACCAGCAATCCACCCGTCCCCCCTCCCTTCCGAGTGTTTCTGAACAGTATTGTTGACTATACCTTTAACATCCAGGGGCCATGTGATGCGCCCTTTTCCAATCGTTTGGCAACTAACAAACATAATTCTACAATCTCTTATGACAATCTACAGCACTCATAGCTAGAAAATATGCTGGCATTTTACAAAAGAACAACTTCAATTTATAGCAAAAAACTCCTTCAGTTTAGCTCTGAATCTATTGGCTTTTAGAACATCAGAATTGCTTCTACATTATACCAGTTTCCTCTTTTATTCACTCTTACCTGTAAATAGACTGGTCGCTTGCCAACATGGCCAGCTCAAATGTTAAAGTCCTTTCTGGCCAAAGGCTGTAAGAATGAGATAAGCTTCTTGTTTGAAGTTTATGAAATGAAATTTACTCGCCCGATGGGTGCCAGTTGGCCTTGGGGACTCCTGCAATGAGTCTGGATTGCTGACTTTACCTTAGCGGGTGACCGTAGCTCAGGTGGTAGAGGTCATCTTCTGGGGGTTCAATCCCAGTCTATGTGTCAAAGTGACCTTGGGCACCTTGCATGGCAGCTCTGTCCCATTGGTGTGTGAATGTGAGTTTGTTTCAAAAATCCTGCTTTAACCCTGCTTACCCGGCCTAACCCTACGAGATCCCTCCACTTAACTCAACAAAATGCCAACATAACTCCAACGATGTCATAATTTAGCAGATAACACTTAATGACAGCCGTCATGCCTTTTTTTCATGCTAATGACAGTTGTCATGTCATGATAATGACAATGTAATGTCAGCCTTATGTATAAACAGAGCATTTTGATAAAATTTTCAAGTATTATATTTGGACAGCTGTGTCTTTTATTGAGTTGAAATCATTGGACATTTCATTGTAAACACAAAACTGAATGTAGACAGCGCAAGTTAGGAAGAGAGGGGAAAGTCAAGCCACGCCCCACGCTACGTCTAAAGGGTGATTTTGTGCAAAACTTGTTTCTTTGTGTCAGCTTGGAAGACGATAGAAAATATGGATTTAAAGAGCTTTTTTAAGTCAATAAGTGAAGCTAAGCCTGAGGTTTAAAAGTGCAGCAGCAGCAGCAGCAGTTAGCATAGCTAGTAGCAGCACCTGTAGCGATGATGCTAATGCAGGAGAACCTGCCATCAACAGACAGGACACGGGATGAGAACTATCCAAGGGACACAAGGAGAACTCAGGGTGGACTCAAGATGATCTGCTACTCTTGGCTTATGAAATATGTTAAAAAGTTGCAAGGCTACAAAGTTTTTTTTTTTTTGGCTGTTTTGACAAATAAATTGTATGCTCTGCTGCTAATTCATTAGAGGAGTTATGGCCTTATGATATGGGTGTAAAAGTTTGTAAGTATTTTGTATTTGTGGGTTTTTGTGTTCTGAATGTTTAGTGACCTTTGTGGCTAAACTAGCGGTGGTTTTTCGCTGTCCTTGGTGCTGAAACATTGGCAGATTTTGACAGCTGTCACTCAGATTGATAGAGGGATGTGCCCCGTTGGGACGATTGTCCGTGCTTCTCTAACGCTGATTCATCATTATTTTATCAAACATTTAGGTTAATTGGTTGTTTGAGTTTACGTGAAAATATTGGCCAATTTACGGTAGTTAGCAAAAAGAATGTATTCTGTGTCATTTTTGTATCTCTTACTGCCGGAACAACACCCGGCGTTTGTTTCGGGACCTGATGATTTACAAATGAAGCACTGTGTGTAAGTGTTGCCAAATAGTCCAATGTATTCCAATATTATCACTTTTAAAAATCTTCTTAAAACGCACTTGTTCACTTTGGCAGCACTTGTTTTTGTTTTTGCCGGTTATGGTTTCATCCATTGCTGCTTTTTGTGTGTTGTGTACATATTTTCTACTGTTTTTACCACGTATCTGTTTTATTGTTTTGCCTATTTTATTTTATTGTAAAGCACTTTGGTAAGCCTTGGCTGTTTAAACGTGCTATTGAAACACAGCTGACACTGACATGTAATTTATAATGACATTTTTAGCCCTGAATAAAGTTTGCCACAAAAAGTAAAATAAAATTTTTACTGAAATAATCTCTGCCTTGTATACTTTCTCATGCTTTAAATTAGACAATCATGCATTCAATCTGCAAGCGGCATGCTGGAGAAGCATTAGAAGTCACTCTAATGATCCACACTATCTCAATTCACTGACTCTCCTATTGAATTCATTATGCTCACATGGTAAAATATGGACTTACCAAGCTTAGTATTGCAGGACATTGATGCCTCAGTTTTTACATATAGAATAAATTGATTCGGTGCAACATGTGCATGTGCAATTCAACAATTAGGTCATTGCTTTTTCCATTAGTCTTTTTCTCTCACAGGGCCATGGTAATGTAACCACTTTACATTAAGAAAAGGCTCCAGGTGCAGAATAATATCACATATATGTTGTTTTTATATGCATGGAAAGCTGTATCTAAAAATATTTCCAAACTCCATGAGTTTGTTCATTTTCATACACTGTCTTCATTAGTGAGGATGCAGAAGCTGCCTCACTATTGTAATTAATAATGTTTTCACTCATCATCATTATCGCTCACAACAGTACTACGTTTTTATGTTTCATATGTTCCAGGTGCCATAGTGGGGGACAGTCGCTCCGGTGGTATCTGCCATTGTGTCCTTGGGCAAGACCCTTCATACACATTGCCTAGTTTGAATTTCAATATTTTTAGACTGGATTTTATTTAAACTAGATTTATATTTGAAAAAATGAAAGTTTAGAATATTTTTAGTTTGATATTGTGGGTTGTAAAGAACAATCAAATAACAATAATAATTAACAATAATAATAATAAAAAAAAACAATTATAATCAGTATTTAATTATTTTTAACCAATTACTAAACATTTCATGCAACCCCATTTTAATTCCTGGTGACCCCAAGGTTTAAAAACACTGTGCTGAAGTCTGTTACAGGTTAAGAATTTGTCTTTTGTGTTTATTTATTGTCTTTGTCCTATTGATGTAATAGAAACCAAAATAGCAGAGCACATATGTCTTTTTGGGGGTTTTTGAAGTAATTTTGATTATTTCAATTGTGTTTGGATTTTTTTTTTGTTCGAATTACCTTTGCCAAAGCAATATTTTCTCTGGCATTTATTTGTTTGTTTGTTTGTCTGTTAGCAGGAATATGTTAAAAATATACACCTAGGTGGAGGGCCGCATTTGGCCCCCAAGCCGGCAGTTGCCTATGCCTAAGCATTCAATTTGGCCTGCAGGTGAATGTAAAAATGGCATTGAAAACATGAATCTCCATGTAAATTATTGATATCTGTCACTTATTCATGGTAACTGCCTTTACATATTAGTTATATGTGGAAGTGCAAACTAGGGCACATTAACGTTGAAACTGTTCGTCCAAAAATCTACGGCCCACGTCAGATCAAACTGGTCCGCATTTGGCCCATGAACTAAAATCAGTCTGACACCCCTGGTCTAGAGAAACTGGAAAATGTTTTTGAAATATTTGCATTGGAATGTAATTATTTAAAAAGTGTCAATCAATTATATGTGTTGATTTCTTTTCCTTACATTAATATGATTATTCTAGGTAATAATAATAAATTAGATAGTGTAAATTGTAATCAGGCAAATATAAACAGGATGAAATATTTCAGCAACAATCATCAAATGAGAATAAAAGACAATCAAATAAGTGATTTCTTTTTAAAAAGCACTCACAGCACACATTGGACTTGGTCCCCACATTTGAACTTGGCATCCCAAAGAACTTGTCAAAAAGATGAGGCCATCCATTGTTATCTCCTGGGGGGAGAAAAAGCAAAGAATGAGACAAGAAATGTTTCTGAAAAGACAATTGTCCATTCTGATGTCAAATGAACGTTCATTCCCACACAACAGAATAGAGCCTTTACAGGTTTTTAATGAGTATGGTAAAAACCTCAACTCAGAAGTGAAAGTAATGGATTACAAGTCCTCACGATACTGTAATTGAGTAACTTTCATGGGTACTTGTACATTTTTGAGTACATGTACCATTACTGAGTTAATTTTTGTTTTTGTTTTAAAATGATTAACGGACATTATGAAGCTACAAAAAAGGACATGACCAGACAACAATCAAATTCATTACATCATAGCTGACCAATCAGATTAAATGTAACGCATCGCAACCAAAACAGAATGGAATATTGGTTATTTTTTCATAAATGTAGCTATACGCATTTTTTTTTTACTTTCAATTACATTCATTGGTGTTATTAAATTAAAAAAAAAAAAATGTACATTTTGACAAACTTTTTATTTTATACAGATGTCTTTGTGGAAAATAAATTAAGTTCCAACTGTGCAAGATTTGGTCTCTTCTTTTTTAAAGTTTATACATGAGATGTTTACTGTATGCAAGGGAATCGTGACATGATTTATTCCCTAAAATAAATGTGGGGGGTGTACGTAACTAGTTAATTTTACTTTGAGTAGTATTTAATTGAGCTATTTTTATGTGCACTTGAGTATTTTACATATGACTTACTTGTACTTGTACTTGAGGACAATTTCAATCAAGTTCAGTACTTCTACTTGAGTAGGATTAATTCAAAATACTTTAGAATTAATATATCAGAACTCTTTATACCTTTGCCTGGACTTGATCCCACTGTAATGATGCAATGCCATCATTCGGACATATTTTTAAATATTAAAAAAAAAAAAGACAAACAACAAATCCAAGTGGATTATTTTCATGCAAAAAATAACAAATGCATAATTTATTTGGAGACAAAAGGCAGTTCAATTTGAATACATTGTGCATTGCACTTAAACGTTTGCAGAGAAAAATAAATTGCTCTAACATTGGCTAAAACTATGCATCATGCTCATTTTTCCACCTCCCTCCTCCTCCTACTGGAGCAGAGAATCATTTCACTGCAATAAAACATGAATTTATTTTACATTTCAACGCTTCCTCATAAATACATCAACTCCAATATTGTAACCGTGGTCCACAGAGCAGCCAAAATTATTTTTATGGCCATAAATGATCAACCTCAGCAGTGTCAATTTAACCCCTCCTGGATATACTAAAAAATGACTGACCAAGTTTAAATGTCAACATGCTGATTTAATGAAAGTTGACAGCATTTTCCACATCTGACATGACATTTAGCCATGGATAGGTCACATAATATCAGAGCTTTGTGCTTTTGGATCAGTTTCTGTTGGGGGTAACATTTGACGTTTACTCAGGAGTTTATCCTTTGCATTTATTACATGGATACAACAACAACAACAACAACAATTTTGATCAAGAGTGATTGTGACAAAAAAACGGGAGTGATTTAAATCTTTATTTTGAATAATAAATACCTTTAAAAATATTACAATTAACAAAATATATTCAAACTGGAAACGCACTAACAAATAACATGTTCAATAGTAATAATCAATATTGGTTGAAAAAGAAGGACATTGGAAGGGAATTCTAACCAAAAATCAGAAAAGGTTGCACAAAGTTATTCGTGCCACGGAATCAATCTTTGTAAAAAGGGTTAGTGTGAAGACCTGATGAACCCAAACTCTCCTATCCTAAACATTCGTCTCGCTTCATTTCAGTTTAAAGAACCATCCAATCCAATCACAAGGAGGTGGTAGTGAACATCAAACCGGAGGGCAGACGGGATATGAATAATTTAACCTGAGAGAGGGTGAGACCTCCCCATGTGCTCTCTGCACCAGCTTCACATGATGTTCTTGTTCCTGAATGTTACGCAATGATTTAAAGCCGTCTTTTGCTAAAGTTTAAAGTCAAACCCAGTTCTACGCTCCTTCTATTCGACTCAACGCTGACTGGCGATGCCGTTTCACCGAGACAGCTTAACTTACTTGAGTAGTTCTCAAATTGTGGGTCGCACCTTTTTCATTGCTGTTTTAAAGTATTGCACATCTTATGTTTTTCATCAGTTCTGAAGAAGAACAATCACAGTTTTTCCTGTTTTTTAATAAAGGTTGTAGACATTTTTTACCCATTTTGTACTGCTGGGGGGAACCAGATCATTTTTCACTCATCAAAGAAACAATGACTCAGCAGGTTACAGTCAGGGGGGGCAGCAACTTTTCTTGTTCAGTAAAGCTCACAATACATTTAGTGACAGATGGGTCATAAGATTTCAAACATCTCATCACATACATGTAATGTGGTTATTTTTATGCAACTCTAAAATGTCAACATGTGTAATAAAATCACGACAATAAAATGTGGAAAGCTTCTTTTTATATACAGATGTTAGCATGTTGGTGATAACTCTAGTAACTTCTGTCGATGCAGAGGGCTACACATACTTACGCCGTAGACGCAGAGGGCTACGCGTACTCACGCCGTTGACGCAGAGGGCTAAGTGTATTTACGCCGTTGACAAAGAGGGATACGCCTATTTATGCCGTTGACGCAGAGGGATACGCGTAGTTACGTAGCTGACGCAGAGGGCGATGCATAGCCATGCCATTAATCCAGAGGGATACCTGTAGCTAAGCCGTTAACGCAGAGGGCTACACATAGTTACCGTGTCGACACAGAGGGTGTATTTATGCCTTTGACGCAGAGGGCTACGCGTATTTATGCCGTTGACGCAGAGGACTATGCGTACTTACGCCGCTGACGTAGAAGGCTATGCGTACTTACGACGTTGACGTAGAGGGCTACGCGTGGCTAAGCCATCAACGTAGAGAGCTACGCATAGTTACCGTGTCGACGCAGAGGACTAAGTGTATTCATGCCGTTGACGCAGAGGGCTACACGTAGTTACGCCGTCGACGCAGACAGCTACGCACAGTTTTTTTTTGGTAATGGCAAAATGCCAAACATTAAATTGTTTGTATATATTGCCTCAAAAACATTGACTGTGCTTTTACAGTAACACAAGTAGATTTTTATTTCAAGTCATTGATGTCACCGGAGAACAAATAAGAAGAAAGAGGGGAATGTTCAAGAGTAAACTTGTGAACTGAATTTACTAATTAGCCTGACTTCATTTACATGTCGTAGTTTAACATTGACTCTCACTTTTTCCTCATTCAACCAATAGACCCTATGTTATGACTACTGAATGAATCTCATTCACTATATAAAAATATACCCTTTTATTTTCCAGGGAGGTTTACGTGACGAGCATTTGAAACATTCATTAGGGATTATGTTCAAATAGGATGCATTACTCTGTTGTCAGCTTTTAGTCTTACTGGGATTAAACTCACATTAAAATTTACAAATAAGGGGCTGTTCAAAATGCTTGATTAACTGCTGGTAAATACCTAATAATGTTTGAGCTCACTGGGTACTTTAACAAGTAAACAAGGGAAGATGCAACACATTTTGGATTTTGATCTCATTTGCAAACAACTCAGTTCATTTATTATGCATTTTTAACAAATTATGAATTTAAATAAGTTCTTGTTCTTACAAGCTTCCTCTTGCTCAACACATGTTGGTCAGATGAGTAATAAAGAGAAACTCGACTATTCATCCATCCGTACACACAAACCATGGCTCATGGGAACATTTTAATTAAGCCTGTGTGTTTGTTTCATGTTTTACTTGGGTAGAAAAACACAGTTTTTCAGTTGAGAGGGATTTTCATTTATGACTCATTCCAACAGCCATCCAGGAAACAAAAAAGCATGAACTGTTTATTATGATTTCATTAGAAATAGATTTTATTTGATTTTTAAAAACCCTTTCTAATATGTTTTCTTTCTTAAAACTAAAACAAAAGATAGATAGATAGAAATGATATACTGTATGTATATATTCAATATATATTCTATTTACGATACCATTACATAAATCCTATTTAATGCAATAATTTCATAAATGAGCATGTGTGTGTGTGTGCTTTACTGGCAACACAATCATTCTGATTAGATTAGATTAGGGAAAAAAAAATCTTTCAGCTCAGCAACTTCTACAACATCAAATGCAGCACATATTCTATGTAAATACTGCAACTTCGAATGAAGCATCTCTATGTCCTGCAACTATAGGCGTGGCATACGATGATTGTGAACATTAACTTCTCATTGAAAGCTGCTTTGAAATGGCTCAGATCGCTATACAGTGTGCTGTGCTATGTCTATTAAAAATATGCATGTATTTCATAATAATAATGATAATATTATACGGGGTAATTGAGAGTACGTTTCTCCTCTCCATCAGTGACAGCTTTCTGATATTCAGAATTTACATTCATCCTTGTAAAGAGAACTACGATTGTAAATCTATGACGTGAGAGAACAGATTTACAACTGAAATACATTAAACACCTATTGTCATTCAAACTGTAACCAAAGGACTGCTGCATTATAGACTAGTCCTTTATAATTTCCAATGCATCTACTGTACTTTTCTATTCAGCGGAGCAACAAGGTGAACAGTTCAATCCCATATGCCTGGTCCCAGATGACAACGCCTGATGCACCAGAAGAGGAAAACAATCACTGCACATTTCACCAGTACGGTATGATGTCTGCCTCCATGCAGCCATCTATGCTGGTCTGCTGTCAGTCTCAAGCCCTTATGTCTCTATATAAGATTGCTTTTTTTTTTTTTTTTTTACCAGGATGAGACGAAGATGAATTGGACACAAAGACTATTATGATTCATTACTGGCAAGATGGAGACTTCAAATGCGACAGCCGGATGTACAGACATATTGCAGACTAATACGTAGGTGGGCAACACAGCTCAGATAATTAGATTTGAGGTTTTACAACAATATAAGGGGTGAGGAAACACACAAGTGGTTTGTATTACTCAGGCTGACTGAAAGGGTAAGGAGGATTAAGAAACATGAAAGAAAATAGAACAAAAAAGGGATTAAATCTACTGAGCCAAATTGTAAATTTCTGTATTTACAACAGCGCAGTGACATTAAGAAGTCGGAATAGAGAAGCTAAGCTTTTAGGATAACTCTGAACAGTAAAAAATCCATCTATTTTCTGATGCAATTTTGAGTGGAAATTAAATTGTGATCTTTGATATTGTAATTCAAAGTGCTCTGAAACGACACGCAATCTCTGCGTCTTCTCTTTGCTCTGTATTTGAGCTTTAGAAATCAAGGAGCGGGATGCTCTTTTCCATGCAAATCAGAGATCTTTTTACAAATCAAGTGCTCCAAGAGCAGTTTTTGGGGGCGTTACTATTGGGCTGGTCAACAAAAGTCTTTGCACGTTCACGTCCTAATCTGTAGTAAAATTGCAATGGCACACGCTCTGTGTACTTTGATTGCAGCGTGCATCATTTTTCTTCTGTGCTCTGGTTTAGTCCCATCCAAGCAATGATTTTTATAACCCAAACTTGTTTCGGTCTGCTTTTTGGTGACAAGTGTTTTGGCCGAATACCAAAAATGAAACTTTTGTTTCCATTTTCCATTCCAGTGTCATGTTTCTACATACTGCAGCTTTAATTAACCAAAAGAAACGGAAAACATCGAACAGAAAAATATCAAAATGTGAGTGATGCTGTAGTAAACAGGATGTATATACCAGTGAAAACTCTGAGTCTGTTTCTCATTAGAGCTGTGAATAACTTTCCTTTAATGTTCAATTCAATTCAACTTTATTTGTATAGAGCAATTTACAACAAAGTCATCTCAATGCGCTTATCAAAAAATAAAATTCATAATAAGAAAGAGAAAACCCAACAAGATCCACATGAACAAGCATTTAGCGACAGTGGGAAGAAACAACTCCCTTTTAACAGGAAGAAATCTCCAGCAGAACCAGGTTCAGAGGTGGCAGCCATCTGCGTCGACTGGTTGGGGTTAGTGGACAGAAGGACCAACAGAACAGGATAGAGAGACAGAACATCAGAGTGAACCACAGATCAGGACCTGCCATCATCAGCTTCACGACACCTGAAATAGAGCAGAGAGAGAAGGACGAGGAGAAGGCACTGACTGCAGAAAAACATGATACAGTATTAAGTCAGCCTGGCTTGGCCTTGGGCCTCGCTCCCAGTGGCTTAGTCAATACTTATTATAAAAGTGACAAATCTCTTTGTTTGTAAATGCGACCGTTCACAGACGAGCCCATGTCCGCTCTAGCGGTGAGGTTATGTTATGATTCAGTTCTGTTCATGTGGACTCTAAATCATAACCAGCTACATCAGAATTTAAATCTATTCCCGTTTATATGAAATCTAACAAGGACTCTCAAATGCAACCGTTTACGAACGAGCCCATGTCCGCTCTGGCCGTTAATGCTATCATACGATATACGCTTCAGCATAAAAGTAAGTGTTGAGTTTAGCCTTAAAGGTGGAGAGAGTAGCAGCCTCCTGTAATGAGACTGGAAGCTGGTTCCAAAGGTGAATGTTATGAGAGCCACTTTCTATGAGTACATTAGCGTGACATTAATATAATGTGGCAGAGATGCTTCTGAGTATATCAGGGCATACTTGACGCACAGGCATCCTCACAATGTCCAGCTTTAATATAAAGTTATTGTAATAAAACCTCTAATGGCATTGGGGACTTCTAAGAGACGTTTTTTTTAATATTTCCAGTGAGTTTAGTAAGAAGGCTGTGAAGTTTGAAATCCAGTCAGTCAGTGGGGTTGGTATATTAGTTCCCGTTTCCTGCTATGACTTAGCAAATGACTATAGCATTAATGGTAGAAAATTCCCTCACTACTACCAATGTTATTCAAAGGAAGTGTTGCTCCTAACATACAGTAGAGCCGTTGGGATTAGAGAAAATGTACTGAAAACGCATCCCCTGACATGAAGAGAAATTCATTAAAAAGAGAGAAAGAGAGTGAAGGATTTACAGCATAACGTTGGAGTACTCTTACAGTATTTTTCATTTATGAAGAAGTATCTCCTCTCAGGCTATGATTTCCTCTAAAAACAAAAAAAAAAAAAAAAAACATCACTTGGCTTGAACATAAAATAACCAACTAGTTTTCTAAGAGAGCACACTTCATGCAAATAAAAACTACACCAAACAATTAACCGAGTACCATATTGAAGCCTTATTGTGCAACCTGCTGTCATCTTCTTAAACTGAGGAGTATTCCTTCGCTCTCCCCCTTACGGAAAACGCACTTCACCCAAAACACCAGGTGAGAGAATATTTAGCTTTACATAAACAATCATCAAGAAATGTATGAGTAATTTACCACCAACGGTCCATGAAATTGATAGTTCTACACATTAGAAATGTCAAAATAATTCCTAAATTTCCAGATGTCACGGTAAAAAAAATTCAATTATTTTGTGATATTTAAGTAAATAGATGTGTACCCCCGCCCAGTGCCCACTGAGAGCCGGAGATTTGCACCGGCAGACCCCAGTGACCCTGAATAAGAAAAAACAGGAACGAGTGGGTCTGAAAATGGATGGATGGATGTGTATCATCTAAATAAATGATGGAATGAGTTTCAATACTTTGAATATAAATGCCATTTTCACTTAATAATTTCCAGAAGATTAAAGCTACATAATTTAGCTCATACAAATAAAGAGCTTTCCCCCGCATGCGACCCACAGGTGCTGCCTCCCCCATCTTATAATTGTAAGAATAATTGCTCAGAATGTAACAAAATTTCGCAATATAAAAAAAATGGCAATATAAAATCTAATAAAAACGGTTCAAGAACGCAAAGAGGCATCTTGGAAACAAATGAATATTTTCCTTACATTCGTTTCCAATTTTCATACTTTTCCAGGCCTTGACATTTATACAATCTAATTCCATTTTTACACAGGGACCCTGAACAAAGACTTTCTAATTCCCATTCTATTCTTCCTCATTAACAATTCAATTCCCCATAATGAGCTTAGATGTTGAAGTGATGATGACAGGTTGTGTTGATGCGGTTTACTTCATCAAAACGAAAGAGAAGAAAAAATGTATCGGGACGTTCGGCCAAGCTGTCCACCCAAGCTGTCCACCCACATGATGACGTGCTTAACATCAATAAGAAGCTATATCTAATGTAGTGAGGCCACATCACCATCATAGGCCTTTCAAAATAAATAAATACAAGCTAAACTTCAGCGACAAAAACAAAAAAAAACCTCACTGACAAACTGCTCTCGCCAACTATGACAGTGATATATTTCAGTTAATAATTTCTGCATTGATGTTTCTTTGTTGTCCGATTATGATAAAAACAAGAAGAAGACAGGAGTTGGATTTTCTCACCATACTGTGCTTGTCAATTGCAGCAGGAATTCACACAGCTGTGAGTGGGTGAGAATTTAATGACCAGAAAAAGGTGATGTCTCAGAGGACCGAGGAGAGCAGAGAAAGTGGAGTACGGTGTTTTTGGCTCATTAAAAAATGTGGCATGTCATCATTATTACATTTAAGCAAAACTTTATTTTTGTACCACCAATTTTGTACCATGATGAACTTTTAAAAGTACACAGACCTCTGGCATATGCTTAGGGTTTGTATTCAATGTTGACATTTGGAACTTTTTCAAACGTCCCCTGCTTTGTTATAGTATTTATTAAAAACTGACATAATCATAGTTAAAGGGATAAAATATAGTCTTTGAGCAAAAATGCAGTGTCGTAAACCAAAAAAAGCTCCTGCTTTGATGTCATCAAATTAAAAGATTACGATTTTTATCCCCCCCCCCCCCCCCCCCCGAGTTGACCGTTTAATAGAAGGTAGAAACCACTTTGTCAAACTCATTTTAGTTTAGGGGCCAAATACGGAGTAGTTTATCTTAAGTGGGCTGCAGATTTTTTGGGAGAAATTAGTAATTTAATCATTTATATTCTCCAGTTTGCACTTCCACGTATGATAAATACAAAATATGTACCGCACTGATAACATCAAAGCAATAAGTGACAGATATAAGTCCAATTACTTTCGCTTTCAATGTATTTAATTTTATGACCCATATTTACGTAATTTGGGGACATTTTGTGGAATGATTTGAAGAAATTTGAAGGATTTGGGGAAAATTCAGAATCATTTTTTTATTTTTTTATTTAACCTTTATTTAACCAGGAAAAAAAAATTCCCGTTGAGATTAAAAACCTCTTTTTCAAGGGAGTCCTGGCCAAGAGGCAGCAAAGTTACAACACTGAACAGAAATACATTTACATTACATTAAAATGACAGGATAACATAAGAATCAAATAAAACAATTACAGACAACTGAGGGCAGGTCTCAAATTCTCTCAGTTTCATTTTAAAAGCATTCAAGGATAACAATTCAGTCAACTTCCAGTCTCTTTGCAGTGTGTTCCAAGCACAAGGAGCTGCATGTACAAAGGCTTTTTTCCCCAGCTCTGTGCGGGCAAAAGGAACTGTGAGCAACAGCTGATCATTGGATCTCAGTGCATAAGTGTTCATGCTTCTCTTTGTAAGTAATGTACAGATGTAAGAGGGCAGTAATCCAAGAAGAGCCTTATAAATAAAAGTAAACCAATGACACCAATCAGAATCAACTTTATTGGTCATGTAATGTATGTTATACACACGAGGAATTTTACTTGGTGAACTGTGCTCTCTCTAATAATGTAAATATTAAATAATAACAATCAACTAGAAAAAAATGCAAACATAAATATAAACAGTAGTTAGACTAATATGTGCAAAACTAAATAAAATAATATAACAAGATAATAATAATAATAATAATAATAATAATAATAATAATAATAATAATAATAGTGCAGTGATGGATAGTGCAGGTGAACATTTAAATTAAATAGTATGTACATGAACATTCTCAGTGACAGATTGATCCAGGATTTGGGGAAAATTCAGAGTTCTTTTAGCAATTTAAGATTAAAAATGACTGCCAGTGTGGGGAAAATGTGAGACCTACAAATTTTGTGGCGTTTCATTGAAAATGTGTATTCATTTGGAGATATCTACAACTGAACTAGTTGGTAACTTACACAAGGATTCATGGTTTCTCTGAATTTTTTTGCTTTCTGCTGCAGGCCAAAGTGGATGCTCTAAAGGGCAGAATTCATCCCTCGCCCCTCAGGCCTTGAGTTTGACACGTGTGACTTATGAGATTTAATGGTTGGTTTAATAGTTTTTGACTACTTTTAAATACTAATTAAAATTGCAAATCAATTTAGAGATCTCTATGGTATTTTGATGATAAACTCAAGGTGAATGGCGTGAACGTGTAGATCAGTCGAATAAATGATTGGAAAATTGAGAGCAGCGAGCTTCACAGATCCCTTCATGGCTTTTCCTGATGTAAAGAAAGACAGAGCAAAGAAACGTAATCCATGTAAACACCTAGTGATGTGGTGAAGATGCTATTTGAAGATAGACTTTAAAGGATATTCATAAGAGATGAGAAGGTTCACCTTCAGGGACGAGAATAGCCCAACTTTCAAATATGCACATGGTCGCATTCAATGTGAAATGAGATTACAAGCTCATTCCTCTGTGCTTAGCCAATGTAAATATGAATACATTCATTTCTATCTACATGTTGGACATATATCTCGATGAAATATTTAACATGGGTTGCCATAGGCCTGACTTTGATTATAGTGGCCAGAATTATTGAAGTCCAAGGTGCAGAGTCACTCTTTTTTAAATAAGCATCACTTTCTTGCAGTGTTGATTTTGACAGCAATTTTTTATTCAATGTGAAATAAATGATTAAGAGTTTATAACCTGTTACAGATATGGTCGACTAAAATACATGCATTTTTTTTTTAAGGTTCAATTAGCATTGTATCAACCTGATACTGGATGCTATTAATGTTTGTAAATATACACAGACATATTTGATGTGATCATTGCATGAGACCACATGATTACATGAGTTCTGATTGGATTTCGTCTCATGTGATGAAATTATTTTGTTTTAATAAGTCGAAAAAAACAATATAAATATACGTATATAGTTTTGTCAACATGAATTTTTTCTAATTAGTCATAGTTTAAATATTGTCACTCAAAAAATTTAGTAGTCGAAAACTATGACGGAAACTTTTAGTTTAGAAAATGAACACTGCTTTCCTGACAACAAACCCCATTGCACAGACTGATACACAACTTTTCATCATGTAGAAATGCATTATGCTATTTTTGAGCGATAAGACTCCTGTTTACACTCAGGTGTATGACAAGCCCTTTTAACATTTAAGTTAACATTTAATTAAGTCTGGCGGACATGTAGCAATTTAGTTTTCACTAGTGGAAATTACATTTGAACATGTTCAAATGTAATTTTGACATGTTGAAATGTTAATTCAAGATATCTGTAAAGCCATTTTCACACGTAACAAATATATTTCAACATGTCAAAATGTCATTTCGACATGTAGAAACTGAATTGCAGATATCTGCAATTACATTTTTACATGTAAAAATGTGCCATTGACTTCCATTCAAATTGAATTGCAGATATCTGCAATTCAATTGTTACATGTAAAAATGTAATTGCAGATATCAAGAATTCAATTTCGACATGTTTTAATTCAATTGCAGATATCTGTAATACAATTGTTACATGTAACAATACATAATACAATATACAATATACAATATACAATATTAAACAATAAATAATCAGAAACTATTTAAATGCTGAGACTTATAACTTACGAGACTATATTTACTTTCGGTCACTGCACGCACGGACAAAAAAATATATATATATTTTTGTGTGTCAGTAAGCAGTACCAGGTTGTAGAACAGTTTGTGTGTGGAAATAAAAAAAAAGTCTGAATTTGAAGCAATTTAACCATAAATACATACAATGTATCTTCTCAAATCATAAACGTTAAAGGGAAAAAATATATAAATAGGTGTGTATTGCCTGGCATCTGGCGATACGATTCGTATCCCGATACATAGGTCACGATACGATACGATATATTCCGATATTAAAGTATAGGGCAACTCTGGTGTTTGTTCTTAGTTTTGTATTAGTACATCACTGTGTGCATTTTTGTTTTGTCGTTGGACTCGTTATTTGGTTTACAATGAGACCTGGGAAATATTTCACAAAAACTTGCCGATGCTTTTCTTTTTTTTTTTCTCCATGTTCAGGATATAACTGGTACAGCCATTCCACGAAAGAGAAAACATTTAAGTTGCCATGGAGAGTCTGTGTGGCAGTGCAAGTATTGATCAATAATTTCATCAATGATTAATGTTGAGTTTCAAGAAACTATTAAAAAACACTCACAGGTCTAATAAACGTTTTCTTGTTTCATTGTAACTTAAACCGAATGCATCAAACTTTATCTTTGAACACACTTAAAAACACAACACAGTAACTACTCAAAGGGATCAGTGTCTGATCATAAATACTGTTTGCTATTAAATATACATTTCTATATTATACGGGTCTATTCTCGCTACGCACTTCTCTCCTACGCGTATTCTCCGATCCAGAGCCAAAAAGCGAATATGTGTGAATAAAGGCGGGCTGAAGGAAAGGAGGAGGTGATGTCATTTTTTTTTGGGCTGTCTATAAATCACCAAACCTGGAGTTTTCCCAACCCTTCTAAATGTCAGTGAAATCCGTGAAAATGATAAAGTTCACTTTTAATTTGAAACTCCTTATTTGATAAACAATATAACAGGTTGATTTGATCAGATTATAGATCAGATTATTGCATTATTGTGACTGAGTCACAGTTAAAATCTCTCTCCTTGATCAGCGCTTCATCAGCATTATTGTCTTCATAATCATCATCATCATCATCATCATCATCATCGCTGTAAAGCGTGACAGAGTTACATGAGATGAGGAAATAACACGGCCGCAGAGCGTTCTGCTTTAATACAGATGAGCTGAGCTTCATTCAAATAAGTGTGGGAACAGTTTCTGGTCATTCACATAGAACAGCTTGTTTCACTCTGTAGTGGATCAAACTGTGACTTTATGTTGGACATAGTATGAAAATAGTTGAATCACTGTGACCAACGTGGACAGAAGTCTGCGTTTGTCAAAGTTTTAATTAATCGCACGAGTTCGTGTGGCTTCAAATGTAGTCCATATTTCTAGTGCAATATAATGTTTCACCTTATCGGGGCACTGCACTTATTCCAGGGTTAGAAGCACGTAAGAGGAAAAGGACTTAGGACTTAGGCGACTGACTTAAGTACAGGGGGAGAATAGCGCGCAGCCAAAAACACGGGAGAATAAACCCCTTACTGAATAACACCATCTTTAATCTTCTATCACTTTTAAAATGTTTAAATCTTGAGATAATTCTTTATTCTGTCTGTCTTTTATATAGATTAGTCCTGCCTGCTAGTACTATGAGGTCACATCCTTTTTGTTTCAGCATTTATTTGTATTGACTGTTCTAAGTGACTCACATGCCTATTTAACATGCTGCACACTGCGTACCTGACACACCTCAATAAAGATGTCACTGACATTACTGCCTAGTAATAATGAAAGCTTTTCCTGTCATGGGAATATGTACAGCTCTAATGCTTCAAAACACTGCTTTTCTATTTAATATATTAAATGGTGTACAGGATATATACATACTTATCAGAACCTTTGTTGGAGTGACATTAATTGTGCGACTGGGTTGTAATGCTGTCAATGTTGAGCACACAAGGAGGAAAGTAATTACGTTGCTTCTTAGGAAGTTCACTGCTTCAAGTATTAAAGTTAAATTTGGTCCATTTTGTCCTCTCTCTGCTCCTTTTTTCCCTTCTCCTTCACAGCATGACAGGTGATTTGACTACGTGTTCACCTGCGCACAATCACCACTGACGTCTAAAGTCTGTGTCATCATGTCTTTCTCCTCATCTCGAGCTCTGACGAACCAGTCCCTATTTACCGGTAATTTTTCTTTTTTTAACCCTCCAATTATCCTTAAATATTACACATTGTGTTTTTGGAGTCACTCTGACCCCAGGGATATTTTCCTCCAGAAAATGAATGTCAGAAATTTGTTGACCAAACTTTTATTGAATACATAAATAACCCCTTGATATTGAAACCCTGACCTGTCTCATATTTTCTCCTCTTAGTCACTTTCACTGTGAAAGAGCTGTTCAAAAACCTCATTGATAGTAAACTTTTTCCAAGAGCAGTGGTTCTCAACTTTTTTAGCCCAGAGACCTCCAAAATAAAGGTTCCAGAGACCCGGGACCCCCACTGTACCTGAAGATGGTTGAACACAGACATGAACATTGAAGAACAGTCATGTGGAGACAGGGCCATCTATAAGGGGGAATAAAGGGGAGAGATTTTTGGGGTCCATCCATAAAGTCAGCATAATGATGGTCCATTGTTCTATTATTAATTGGACTATAGTATATATCTTAAAGATGTAAATCCTTGTTTTAATCAGAAACAAAATGGGTTAAAAGTGACGAAATATGGTGGAAAAGTTGGTGAAATGTTATTGTAAAAAACACAGAAATAGGTTAAAAGTTGCAAATTAGAGTGGCCAAAAACAGACAGAAAAGTGGTAAAAAAGGGTTTAAAGTATTTTTCTGTGTAAATAGTATTTACACAAAAGGATGGAACAATTTTTTTAAACTGGCAAATAATGTGCATGCCAAATCGTAAATGTGGTTAAACTGGCAAAAATAAGCATGAAATATGGTGAAAAGAGGTTATAAGTGACAAAATTGGGTCAACATATAGGAGATAAGCTGGGAAAAGTGGTGAAAAGGGTGTATAAGTGCCAAAAAAAACTTTTTTAAAGTGGAAACAATGTGCAGAAAATGTATTGATATATGATGGAGAAGTAATGTAGCAAAATTGCATTAAAAGGAGCAAAAATATGGCAAGAAAAGTGATAAAATAGCTTAAAATAAGCAAAGTTTGGTTGGTAGTTTGTTGTTTTGTATTGTTTTATTGTTTGTTTTTTGTTGTTGTTTGAGTTGAGTTGCAAAAAAAGGGTAAAAGTAAGCAAAAATGGGCTCAAATTGTTCAAAAAATATTCTTATCAATTAAGTTAATTAATTGTACCCATAAAATTGGGAAAAGTTAGGAAATATGAAAGCAAAAAAAGTTAATTATTATTTTTTGAATGATCCACATTGAATGGAGTCAAATTACCCCAAGGATAATAAAGGATTAACTGATAGTTTTGTAACCCAAGCTCACTTTTTTATGCCGCATGTTGGTTACATCTTTCTTTACCCTCTGCTGACAGACCCTGTAAACACGCACTCGTCATTTGGCGGTTATGTATCGTCTGAATAAATGATTTCTCAACAGGTGACAAATTGAACCCTGATCGCGTACTGGCCATATATAATCTGTGTGACTGGAGAGTGACTCCCCATAACAAGCAGTGCTTAGCAGAGACCAAAACATATGCAGAAGGTAATTCTTCCAGCATGAGCCAGAAAATCATATTTTCGTAATTTCGGTAATCCTATTTTGTAATATTGTAAGTAGTGGAGATGTGATAGGCAATTAGGTGTTCTTGAGGCATGTTCCTCACCGGTCCCTCAGCCAGAAAGGACAGCACTTTCAGGTCATCATAGCAAATAAAAAGAGAGAAGGTACATGGAATATTGACTTGAAGGACGTAAAAGGTTGTCACCAGATGCCTTTAAGACACTAAGACAATTTTTTTTAACATTTGAGCCAATTTTTGCTTATTTTACCCATTTTCTACACACTACACCAAACTCGCCATATTTAAACTTATTTTCATCACGTTTAATTGCCATATTTTTGCTGGTCTGCATTTGATCCTTTTCCCTTACTTACTGTATAATTGTCTGTATAGGGTAAGAGATACTCATCAGTTTGGTGCTATGGCCAATTTATCAAGGTGAGCAGGTTTGGGCTTTTAGCAGACATGAAATAAGATGCAGTTCTGCTGCTCGTAATGAGAAGTAAGAAGTAAGAGTTAAAATATTTTGGCTCAGGGCAGAGGTGTACTGGGACAAAAATCAGGCCCTGGCATTTTCTGGCCAGACCAGACCACTACATTACCAGCAGACACCACGTAGAAGCCATTATTAAGTCAGGATGCTCAACATGTGGCTCTTTATGTCTTAATCGAATTATCATTCGCCCAGAAAACCTTAAAGGGCGACACTTTTAACCATTTTTTACCCATTTTGGCCACTTTTCAAAAAGTTTTGACACTTTTTCAGACTACTAGCTACTCAAAAGTTAATAAATCAGGGGCTCGAGACTGCGACCAAAATGAACGCATATGCGAGTATATTTTCAATGTGTGCGAGTGAAAATTTTAACTGGTCGCATTTGTGCGAGTGCCTATGGGTGACCGAGCGGCTGAGCGCCTTGTCGCGTCCTACAAGAGTGCACTTCTCTCTCTCTCGCTCCGCGCTGTGGGTGAGGAGACAACGCGCACTCACGCAACTTGGCAGCGGGTAATGCAACGGTGAATGCACCGAGTATAACCACCAATGCGCCGTCTGCGAACGGAGCCAGGCAGCCCTTCAGTGCACGCTCACATTGAGAGCAGCAGTAAAAAGTTAAAACGCGCTCATCAGAATCAGCATGGAGGGGCCAGAAATGATGGACTATGATGCCAGACCAGATGTTCAGCTGTGGTTCAGAGCAGTGGTCTGCAACCTGCGGTTCTGGGGCCTAATGTGGCCGTTTGACTCTTATGCAATGGCTCCCTATAGCTTTAAAAAACTATTAAAATAAAAGTTATTTTTTTACAGAGGCTATAAATGATTAATGACAAATAAAATCAAGATATAACAATTTGTTAACCTTAAAATAAATCACGTTGTCCAAAGACTCAGCACATTCCTACTTCACCTCCTGCAACATCTACAGACCATCAACTTTCCTGCCCCTGTGACTAACCTTAAGTTTTAAATCCCTGGTAACAAAAACACTATTCTGAAAGAAAATAGCGATTTTAATAATGTGGGAACAGATTCATTTAACTATATGCCTGCTTTATGTGTGGCAAGAAATGAGTAATTAGCATGTGTTGACCACATGATCACGTGTTATCAAATTCAAGTTACTTTTTGTTACCTTTCAAATACATTAACGAAAAAAAAAAAATCTTATATATATATATATATATATATATATATATACAACATTGTGTTCATGTAAACTGAAATGTGTAAGATACTGTTTTATTTCTTGATGTCATTTTATTTTATTTTATTCTAAACTGTTTTTAAGTTTCCATTTACATGATCAATATAAATCAAATTAAATCCAACAATATTCTGTATATTTTTAACTGTATAGAATTTATTACACTGTATTGTCTTTTTTGAGAGGGTATATTTTCGGCTCCAGGAGGACTTTAATCCAGGTGAGATGAGGTTAAATGGTCCCTTGTAGAGTAAAGGTTGTAGACCCCTGACCAGGGGAAGAGGGTTAGGAGACCCCACAATTGAATACATGTAACCTGTTATGCTTTTGTTGAAATTATATAAAATAAGTGACCCGTTACTGCAGCCACTGCTTGTTGCAGAAAAACTTAATATTGCCAATAAAATCTGAAAACGTTTTGCAAATATCTCAAGTCATTGTCAATCTGTACTTCATACAAAACTACGGTACGCCAGTTAAGTCAACTATTCATCAGCATGCACGGCTATGCTGTACGCGAGTCCTGTGCGAGAGAGCTGAGATGTATTTTTCAGTATATTTTTTAACAGGTCTCTGAAGGAAAAAAAATGTACTAAGTGTGTGGGAGCTGGCTTTGATTATGCCTGTCCCAAATGTAATTAGGCTTAAGGGCCCCTCTACCTTTCACTCTTACCTCTCAGAGCTGACAGTGAATACAGAAACAGACCCTCTGCAATTTGCCTACACAGCGCACAGAGGAGAAGATGACGCTGCAATCATTTCATTTTACTTTTACTTCACCTAGAAGGTCTAAAACTCATGCTAGGTTGTCATTTACTGACTTCTCAGCATTTAAGTCACAACGAATTTTACCACTCGACTGACAGGGGTGAAAAGTGTACTCATATATACTATTTAAGCAGAAGTAGTGTTACTTGATTGGAATTGTACTCAAGTACAAGTAAGTCATACATAAAATATTCAAGTACAAGTAAAAACTAGCTGAATGAAATAGTATTCATATAAAAGTTACTAGTTACTTTCACCCCCCACGTTTTATTGTTGGTAATAAATCTTGCCACGGCTCTCTTGCATACAGTAAATATCTCAAAACTTAAAAACGAAGAGATGAAATCTTGCACAATTAGTAACTTATTTATTTTGCACAAAGGCATCTGTATGAATAAAAGGTTTGTCAAAATGTTAAATTCTTTTTAAAACAAAATAACACCAATTAATTAAATTCAATATTAAAAAACTATGAGGCTCTAAGTATAGATACATTTATGAACTCAAACACTGACCCACACGATGTGTCCACATGTTCATGAAAAGCTTCACATTGACCTGTTTAGAATCACACCGCAAAAAAAACCCTCACTGCAAGCACATGAAGGTTTTTGGTTCTCTTTAGATCTTTTCTCTGGGTTACTAAACAAGTTCTGATGAACTACGGCCGGACATGCGGAACGTCTGCGCGCCGACAAGCACGTACCACGTTCCCTAGAACGTCAGTGAAATGACTCGGTTCCACCGAGTAAAACAAATGAAACTGTGCGACGTAAAATGGCAATCTACGTTGAATTGCCCTTGAAACGATATTTCACACGACTGTGTTCCGATAACTTTAGAAATTACAGGAAAAAAGGGGCCCCCCATTTAAAAAAAAAAGGGCACCTAGCATCTCATCATATTCATTCATAGAGTATTCATACCAAACTGCATTCTGAATGGGGTCCCCGGGGTGCCCCCATGACACATTCAAGGTAATGTGCCAATGATTTGGTACCACCCAACCGTCATAATATTTGACTCGCAAATAAATGAAAATTTGACTCTTTTTTTTGGGGGGGGGGGGCCCAAATCAAAAATCGGGCTGCGAGCATCGATGCTTACACATCCATAGATTATACCTACCAAATTTCAGCCCGAAGAAGAAGAAAAGAAGAAGAGAAGGAGAAGGAGAAGGAGGAGGAGAAGGAGGAGGAGGAGGAGGAGAAGAAGAAGAAGTAGTGAGTGGCTCTTTGAATATATCAGATGTCTAAGTTCTTCTTGACTTTGAAGATAAAACAAAACCTTTGAAATGAAGGTTCAAATGCTGCTCCTCGAACAATTTCTCAATAAAAAGAAAAGCATAATAAAACTATTTGCTTCCGTTTCAGATATAGTCGTGATGTCAACACAGTAAAAAATACAGAACACGACTTTTAGTGTCTGTTAAAGATAAGAACTATTAAAAATCATGCATTTCCTGTTACATTTTAATTACTGTACATGTTTTTATGAGAGGCGACAAAAAGCTGGTCAGACGGCAATCCTCTCTCCAATACAACTTTATGTTGATAAAGAGCTGGTTGTAGGAGACATGTCAATAATTTTTAAGGACACTGCTAAACATATACTTGAAATGGCATCCTATAATATTTACAAGTATGGGAGATTTATTCATAGATGAAAAATATAGTGAAATGGCAGAGATGGACTGGGACCAAAATTCCGCCCTGGCATTTTCTGTCCAGACCAGCCCACTACATTATCAGCGGACTCCACATCAGTGATGCTCAACATGTGGTTCTTGGTCTTCATTTGATTTATTATCACCCCAGAAAACCATAAAAGGGAGAACTTTACCTCCTTTTTATTATATCATTTGACCATTTTTGCCCTTTCAGATTTCAGCTTCCTTTTGCCAATAAATGTCCTTTTTTCCTACTTTTTGTCAAGTTTTGCAAGTTCTTCTTGACACTTTTATCTAATTTCTGTCATTTCTTTAATTTTTTTGAAACCTTTCATCCAATAAACTAATTTTTTGCCCAATAAAGAGAGCATATTTCCTTTTTTTCCCTACATTTGGCCTATTTTATTCCACATTTTTGTCCCTTTTCACTATTGTTTGCCACATTTTGCCTGTTTAAGCTACCCTTTGCCATTACATACCACCTGGTTCCTCTTTATTTACCAATTTCTTGGCCACTCTTGACTGATTTTGGCCAATTTTATTTGCTTCACTCTTTTCTTGCCATGTTTTCGCCACTTTTGGACAGTTACTGTCCACCTGTTAAAATGTCTGCTTCCACTCGTTTGTCAAAAAAAAAAAAAGAAGAAAAACACGTAGCAGACCCAACCGGCCCACCCCCAAAACACACTGACAGATAACACACCAACTGGGCTTGAAACTGAAAGCCAGCTGCATGGTTCAAATTATTTACATCAGAAAAATGTCAACACCAATCAATGCAGTTTACTGATTACAGTAAATGACCTTTCTATTCAGAAACCCCATTTCTAATTAGCTAGGTTGCATATAGCATTGAAGAATAAATATGTGCCAAAGAATAACAAAGAGTTTTACAGGTTAATAAATGTCATGGAGGATTTGGGTTTCACAGAATGTAATTATTAGCAGAGGCTTGAGTTTGACATTTGAGCTCTAAAATATTGCTCGAACCTGGATGATAGATTGCCCCCGTACTTTTTCTTTAATAATTAATTATAGCACCACAGTTGTGTAGCCCAGAATATACTTAAAGAGCAGGATTATATAGTAAATTTCTGATTTGTTTGCAGGGATGCCCATAATAAAGTGCTGGGCAGTATTGCAATAAATGCTTGTATAAAGTGCTGAATTGTATTGCAGAAATACCCGTAATAATGTGCGAATAAGTGCAAGATTCTATTGCAAAAATGCCCATATTAAAGTGCTTAGAACAAACAACATATTGACATACAACAAACAGACAAAGAAGTATACAAATTTAAGTATGACCATGTTCAAAAATCTGGTTTTCAAATTGCCACGTTTTCAGAATGATGTGATGATTGGTAGTTGGTAGTACCGTGTATGTAAAGTGCAATATGTCATATGTAGGGGATATGATTACAATATTTGTATTCTCAGAAATAATAATAATAATAATAATAAAATAGGTAGATACATTTGATTAAAGTCATCTGTTTATTCTGTTGTGTAGTTAATTATGAACAGTTATTGTTATTTGTTTTGCATCATATGACGTCTCTCTGCCACCTATATTCAGTGTTCGACAAGGACAGAGAGGAACTCACTCATTAAAATGCCGCAACTCATTCCCTGCGACTCGTTGATGAGTTGTTCCTGTTCCTAAACTACCTGGCCCTTGGATCCAAGCAGCGGGACCTTGCTGATCAGTGTCCATCGGTCGACAGTCAGCCGAATCATAACATCATGGAGCAACTTCCTGTATACAGTACTCGGCTCAATAAGGATCTGGATGCGGACTTTAAGGATTACCCTGACACTACAGTCATCCTTGACTGCACTGAGCTGAGATGCCAGAGCCCATCTTCCCCTCTGTGTTTTCATCCTACATATCCCACTGCACTCTGAAAGGGCTCATTGGAATTGCACCACATGGGTCAAATTGGAGCAGTGCATTCATTTGTCCATTTTCGCAACCCCTTTTTTCTTAAATCTTATCAGTGTTTCTAGTTGTATGAAATCTGTTTGCATAAAGTTCAAGCCTTTGAATGCTACCTTAATAAAATGCTTGCTGTGTCAATTCAAGTCGCGCTCTGCTCTTGTAGTTCCTGTCAATTACCTTTTAAAACGAATTACTGAGGCTGTACAGAACACCAAAATGCTTTGATCCAAGTCATTTATTCTCACATTTGCTGTTGCCAAAACATTACATCACAAACACAAACAAAATGCAGCTACATTTCACTGATGTATTTCTTTTCTATCCATTACAGTAACTATAATTACACCTACACTGCCATCAACTCACTAATTGCTCAAAAAGGCGTTGAGGTAAAAATTAAAGAAAAGATTGTTTTGATTGTTTGACAGTCTTTGATTGTTTCAATGACTTCCATGTCAGTTCAGTGCAGTTGACACAAGTTTATACAAACCTCACAAACAAGTCACGTCACAAATAAGAAACACATGTGAAAAAGTCTGTGTGTGAACAAACAAGTATGTCTATAACTAAATAAGGTTTTGTGCACGTGACAGTGTGTGTGCTTGTGAGTTTTTTTTAAATTTTTTACTATTGAACACTTTCAAAATACCAACTCTTGATGATGATAATAAACTCAACTTTTAACATCTTCAGAAGCAAAAAAAAAAAAATGAAATAGTTACATTTATGATTTAAGCTTACATAACGTTGTAGACATACAACCTGTAGAAAAACTCAAAGCATTCCAAGGTGAATTAAATATGTTGAATAAAACAATGTGGCTAAAAATGTCTCTGATCCCTTTTCTTTGAACGACAGAGTACTCGGTTTTATTTCAATTATAATCTGATAATATGACTTATAATTATATATGACATACCATAATAGTAAACACTGATCTGTAGAATTTATTGTGCTTTGTAGTTGCTGAGACTGAAACAGGCTGTGCACAAAATCAATTGCTATCACATAATGAAGGGCTCAACACGACCACACTTCATTGAATGACCAATATCCCGTCTACCCAGCTGAGTGCTATAAGGCTAATAGAGCCAATTATTTGCTGGCCTATGAAGGGGCAGCTAAAAAGTGTAGAGATAAAGCAAAATGGAGAATGAAAAGGTTGCTGTAGCAGCTTTATGATCTGCCATGCAGCATGAGAAGGAGGGTGAGACTGCAGAAACTCAAGGCACTAGGATGCTTGATCAAAGTATGCTTCTGTTGAGCACACATCAAAGCATAACAAACTAATCCCACATATGGAAAGTGCTTCTATGTACAATGGAGGCATTGTTTTACTTTACAGACGAAGACAAAACGTGCTTTATTGACAAGAAACATGTACGCCACCCTCAACCCCCATGTCTCTCCTGTATAAATATATTATGATGGAACTCAAGATTTGTACACCAACTATCACCTGAGTCGGCCATCGATTGAAGCACTAATGGCCGTAATTGAGATTTTTCTTTTGGATAATGCATTGCTGTCTAGTTCAATGTTCTATCCTTTCTGTAATTAATTTGCACTCATGATATTTCCCCCACTGTCTCATTCTTCCAGTTTGACTTAATAGTTGAGGTACCAGTATTTCCTTTGTTGGGACAGTTTTTTGGTGAGTATGCCTTTTAAAGTAATAATATACACTATAATAAGCATGCTGTATGTATTGGTGTAGGAGTAAATGATGGCTGCAAAACTTTACATTTCACATTATCCATTAAACACAAGTGTGTAAATTATGTATCCTTTTTATTCTTAACAAGCTCACCCAGCAGACCCAGGAAATGTTCGTCCTGCTCCAGCAATGCGGTATTGAGGGCATCGTCTTTTTTTGCCTTCTCCCTCATGAATGCCAACAGGGGCCCAACCCTCTTTGGCCATTTGGTGGGGGGCTGAGAACAGGTGGAGGGCAGCGACTCCTCATCCTCGTCGGCAGGTTGGAGGGAGGATGAGGAGCTAAACTCGTCTGTGATACTCCTCTGTTCTAATCTTTCTGTCCACTAATCCCAACCACCCCTGAGCCTGGTTCTATCAAGGCAAGGCAAGGCTAATTTATTAGTTTAGCACATTTCATACACAAGGCTACTCAATGTGCTTTACATGATCAAAAAGTGCAACAGAAAACATTCAACAGCTTAAAAATCAATAACAACAATAAAATCAGCACCAAAATAATTTTAAATCATCAGTAAAAACATTTAAAATTAGCGACAAACACATCAACAACATGACCAAAAATCTCCCTCTCAATTATACGTGGTAGAGAAAAAAAGTGCCTTTAACTTTGAGTTAAAAATGTTCACTTTGGATGCCTTCAGCTCTGCTGCAGTTTGTTCCACTTCTTTGCAGCATAACAACTAAAAGCAGCATCACCATGTTTACTGTGAGCTCTGGGCTCCACTATCTGACCTGTGTCCATAGATCTGAGAGACCTGCTGGGTTCATACCTGACTAACATCTCACTGATGTATTCTGTATGTATTCTAACAGAGGTTTCTGCCTGTTGAAAGGAAGTTTTTCCTTGCTCATGGGAAATTGTTGGGTTTTTTCCTAAACGCTAACAGATGTTTATTTTTAATATTTTCATTTGTCTTTTGATATTGATTTTGTGTTTATATATATTTTTCTTCCTCTTATATATCGAAGTTAAACTGGGCATTCTGTCTCATGATTTTATAAGCAGTAGTTTATTTGTGTTTATTTTGAATTGTTTGTCTTTCATTCCCTTCTTGCACTTTAATGTTGTTTTTTAATGTGTGCTAAATCAATAAATAAATGAAAAATGAAAGACTTATTGTTGAAATTGCCTCATTGCATTGAAATAATCAGCTTTTCACATCACTTTGATTGAAAGCATATTAACAATAAATGTGTTATTATAAGCATTATGTCTAGTCATAATTACTTTTCCCACAAATGAGGCACGTGACATACATATTAGACACATACAAATTTCAATAAAACTGACATAGCAGACATGACACTGTTTTAAATGTAAAAGGAAACAGTAGCCCACCACAGTGCCCAGCCAGATGATTTGCTTTGGCCTACCTTGCATTTTGTTTTTAAATTGTCCCACTTTTTTGAGACCTACATGGCAGTCATCTGCCCCTCCAGCCCCATCTCCTTCACCACGTGCCTGTAGGTCAGAATTAGCTTCATTCGCTATATTATTGCATTTGTAACTTACATGATCTCTGTCCCTTGTCGGTCATGGTGAATTTCCGTAAGCGCTCGGGTGTACGTGTCCCTTTAAATGTTGTCGCGCAAGGGATTATGGGTCAGCATTATCTCGTCTCCTTTGGTCAAGGATGCATCAGTGTTTCCTAGGCTAAATGAATCTAGAAAGGACGGATTGAGCCTCCTTTCCTCAACCTAAAGAAAATTCAAACGCTTCCTATCATGACTGCCACTTAAACACTTCCGGGGGTGAAGGAACGGTGGATAGTAAAGGAGATAGGAGGGACTTTTCGGACGGAGCCCTTTACTCTACCTTAAACAGTGCATAGTCGACGCACTAGTGGCTGAAGTTAGCGAGTAAATCACGAACTGTTGAAGGACTCCCACCCAGAAAGACTTCAATCCTCAGGGTTTGAGTGTCTTCAGGTTTGCATTGGCATCTTTAACTTTTCCTGGTCAATCACGTGATTTCAAGATGGCGGAACACAGGTTCTTAAACGGTAAAGTAGTACCATCTTTAAAAGTTAACAAAACTAATATGGTGCAAAATAATGCGTTTTGTTAGGCATATATCTTCAAAGATTTTAGGCCACATTTGAAAAAACAGTGAAGGATCCCTTTAAATCCATTAAGTACTTTTGATGCAGACAAAAAAGAAATCAAACAGAAAGCGGAAGTAATAAAACCTTTTTAAAAGCTGATCGTACGCTGTGAATTTGAACACATTTCTTGCTTTGGTTGTAGTTTATTCCTCAAAGTGATGGTGGTTCTAAATCTGTTATTGAATTATGGAAGCCCAAAAAAGTCATAATGAAATACATAAAAACAACATTTTGAAATAAATACCATTTTGATAAATAACAGACAAATATATATTATGGCCATATGGAACTGCGCAGAAACAACAGGCTGTGTTGGTGTTGGAGAACTGTACATTATTAACTACCTGCACTGTAAACATAAACCTCGCTACCTGTCACGGTCACCGTGTTGGACTGAACCCAGGTCTTAACACACACAAAAACACATCCGCTCCACTGACACACACACACTCACGCATCAGCCACGCACATGCACCCGCTCCCTCACTCAAAATGAATACATTCAAGCCAGACACATCTCACTGCACTTTTCTTGCTTCATTTTTTTTTTATTATTAATAATACATTTTTTTTATATTCCCTCCCATTGCTACCACTGTGTCGGTCAAAGAACGGCCATGACCGATGTCCAGGAAAACTAATCGATCTTAAAGGATCAAGCCGAGGTCCAACCCACTAGCTTTGATTGACAGACCGAAGTTGTTCTGCTGAAAAACGACATTATGAAATAACAAGTCCATTGTGGAAAACGACATTATGAAATAATGAGGCCATTGTGGAAATAGATATTTAAGAATAATAAAACGTATTTCATAATAATACTACCTTATTTAACAATTTAATGACCATATTATACATTTGTCGGTTATTTATCAAAATGGTATTTTTTTCAAAATGTTGTTTTTATTTATTTCATTATGAATCTTTTGGGCTTCCATATTGAATCAGTCAATGTTTTCTTTCATTTTCTGAAGCTAGGTTGAAAAAGAACATCCCACAGGAGAGAAACAGGCTTAGATTGATGCACTTTACTGTATTTCAGTCTTTGCAGGGAGATAGATTTCTGCTTTTCAATAAAGTCTGAACAATGAAATATGAAGAGCTCGGGGGGAAAGGAGACGGTCACATCACAACAAACCATAATCCTTTGAATGCTGCTTTATTCTATCATCTTTATATTAGGTACAAAAGCCTTTATTCTGAAAACTATTGATCCCAGTGCACACAACCTAAAGCCGAGCGCAGTGGACCAACTAGTGTTTCTTACAGGATCAGCACATAAAATAGGAAATTATTATTTCTGTTGACATGTGTGCTTTTATATCTGAGCATCAAATAATGGGTTATGTACAACATATAATAGTAATACATTTCCTTCCGTACTGTTTAGATAACAACATACAGGGATATTTTAAATCGAATTGGCTAGTGTTGATGTGAATTATTATTCATGGTTTCTTTTCAAAAATACTATCATTTTATGTATCCTATACTAAATGTCCTTATATTCAATACATCCTTTGAATAAAATACAACATAAAAAGTTTCATAACATCTGATTTTAACTTAATCTAAATCAAACAACACAAACACAGATTGATTAATTTACTTATAAAAAGTCTGTCTTCTCTTTTTTTAAATACTAAACTTAATACACATTAAACAACTCATATACAAATACCAAATAAATCAAATAAGCATAAACCTTAGATGACTAAATTAGAAATGATAAATCAATCAGTGATCATGTACTGCTTTGAATCAACAGTAAATGTCATCTTTAATTAACTACAATAACTGATTTCTAAATGTTAAATAAAAGACTGCTGTTAGATACTCTATTAATGTGTAAATGTCTTTATTTCCTGATGAGCTCATGCTTTTGACCCTGACAATCATAAATGTTACAAAAGAATAGTTGCTTATTTCTGTTTCAGCGTCATAAGATTTTTGTGTCAATAATGACTGTATTGTTCTGATTGTTATAGTCTTATTTTCAGTTTTTTTTTTTTTTAGATGCTTTTTAATAAGACTGATTTAAAAACAAACAAACAAACAAAAAATAAACAGGAATTAACGGTTTATATTGCTAATTAATATTCAATGCAAATTCAAAAATGGCAATAACCCAATGGATTACCAGTTGTGGGTGGAGGTGAATAATGAGAAATTTCATGTAGGAACAATAAGAAAGACATCAGACATAATCCATGATGAATACACACGCACACACACACGCACACACACACACGCACACCAGCATGTAAAGGTTTTTGACAGAACATATTTCAAAGGCTTGTAAAAAGGTCAAGGCACCTAAGCAGAGGCAAGAAAAAAAATGAAAGGAATTTCTCTCAGAAATCACTGTGTTTGTTCAAACCCAAAATATGTAGTTATGTTTGGGCTACATCTATTACATAATATGACATTTTCACAATTGAGCCATGGGTTTGGACTAGAGATGGGCAGTAATATGAGCCCACAGCATTTATCGGATGATATTTGCCATGAAATGTAATATGGATTGAAATTGGACATTTCTTTTTTTTGTAATTTATTTTATTTTGTTTTCCATGTATGCATTTGTCAGAGGTGTAATGCGTACTGATATATCGTACTCAAGTACGTGAGTACTTTAATCAGTTACTTTCACCTCTGGCATTTGTTGTCTTATGTTGAGTTGTGCAATCTTTACTCGACAAAATATTTTTGCAGATTTCGTTGCAGAGAGATGGACGCTCAAAACCTCCTTATAACACTACACACTCCTTTGTTGTTTTCTGACCAATATGGCAGTAAGCATAAAGCTAAGGAATGTCTTGGTCTCCTCTTCTGTCTACACCTATCACGTCCTGTGACTCATTATTGCTGAAAAATAATGAGTCAAAAATAAAGCATCACAGTATGTTTTTGTGATGCTTTTCAATATCGAAATGTCCGAAAAACTGAAGAACGTAAAAAATTTCCAAGGGTAATTGCAACACAGCTAGTGACTTGCTGCTTGGATATAGCAGACTCTTAATCAGAATGAACTTTAACTTGAGAAGTATAAAGACCTGAATATGAAAGAATGTTTTGCAAAAGCTATTTGTGTTGCTGCTTCATGTACAGAGATGGCCAGTAACAAAGTACAAATACTTGGTTACTTTGTTCTTTCTGAAGTATTTATTTCCGTCGACTTTTTACTTTTACTTCGTGACATTTTCAACCAAAATATTGGTCCTTTCTACTCCTTACATTTCCCAAAAAGGCTCGTTACTTCATATATACAGTATATATATATATATATATATATATATATATATATATATATATATATGTGCTTGGTCCTGGGGGGGACCAAACACAGGTTTGCATCTGAGGAGCGGAGGCTACGGGAGGGAGTGTACGGGTGGAGCAGATCTGTGAGGTAGGAGGGGGCCTGATTATTAAGGGCTTTATAGGTGAGAAGGAGGAGTTTGAATTTGATGCGCGAAGGAACGGGGAGCCAGTGGAGGTTTTGGAGGACAGGGGGGATGTAATCACGGGAGCGGGTGTGGGTAAATGGTAAATAGTAAATGGACTTGATTTATATAGCGCTTTATCACCACACTGAAGCAGTCTCAAAGCGCTTTACATATCAGCTCATTCACCCAATCACTCTCACATTCACACACCAATGGGACAGGACTGCCATGCAAGGCGCTAGTCGACCACTGGGAGCAACTTAGGGTTCAGTGTCTTGCCCAAGGACACTTCGACACATAGTCAGGTACTGGGATCGAACCCCCAACCTCTCGATCAGAAGACGACCCTCTACCACCTGAGCCACGGTCGCCCCATGCTGGGGGCTCGCCTCACCGGGTAAGTGAGGGTAAGAAGGTGGGCAGCTGCGTTTGGATGTATCGGAGTTTATTTAGGAGTGTGGAGGTTGTACCAAAGAGGATGCTATTGCAGTAGTCAAGGCGGGATGTGATAAAAGCGTGAATTATAGTTTCAGCGGCGGGGAAGCAAAGTGAAGGATGGAGACGAGTGATGTTTTTGAGGTGAAAAAAGGCAGTTTCCATGATTTGTTTGATGTGGTGGTCGAAGGAAAGGTTATTATCAAAAATGAAACCAAGGTTACGTCACTGAGAGGCGGGACTCAGGGTGGAGTTATCAATGGTGAGATGAAAGTCAGAGGTTGTTTGGGTGAGGGAGTTTGGACCAATGAGGAGTATGTCTGATTTGTTACTGTTTAAGATCAGGAAGTTTTCTTGGAGCCATGTTTTGACATCAGAACATGGCTGTCTATTAGGGCTGCCCAGCTGTTAGTAGCAAGCCAGGTGACATCAGAGAAGGATGTGAAGCGCTCATGAGTATGGAAGCCCAAAAGAGTCATAATTAAATAAATAAAAACAACATGTTGAAATAAATATAATTTTGATAAGTAACAGACAATCATATAACATGGCCATTCAATTGTTAAATAAGCTAATATTATTATGAAAAAAGTTAGATTATTCTTTAATATCTCATAAATATTATTTTATTATGATTAAATATTTCATAATGATTATTTTAACAATTTTAATTGGTTGGCTGATCGTTTACACCGACATGAGCAGCAGCACTTGCAGTATTGATTCAAGCGTGGATACTTATCATTAACGCTGAGAAGCCTGAGCGCCACGAGTGCATCACACATTTTAGCAACACAGTCTCATCCTCAACTCGTCACATATTGACCATCAGTCAGGACCCCTTAGCATCAGTGTTTGACACACGGGGTACCCCTTTGGTGTTTATTTTAGATGCTAAGGGTCCGTGTTCATCTCAGTCAATGAAAAACATGGCCGACATCTCGTATATTTTAGTTGCAAATTGCCTTATTTCAAGATATATTGTGGCTTTAGAACCGTTTTGATGACATTTTTAGTGAGAAATGTACCCTTAACTTTCATAGTATCCATACGATTTATGTAAACGATGTGTAGTTTTTTATCGTTACAACGTAGATTCTTCTGTGGTTGCTATGGCAACCGTTGACACCAAAAAACTGCAAGCCAAAAGCAGATAAATATCCATTCATGGACCGAGTGGATGTTGTAATTCTCTTATTAAAACTTTTCTTATTTTTGGGGGAGACAGGTCAGATCTTTACTCTCCAGAGCTGAATGCAGCTTCTCTACCGGTGTTAAATTGCCGTGTCGGACTGGACTCAGGACTTAACACAAGCACATCTGCTCAAAATGAATACATTCAAGCTAGACACATCTCACAACACTTTTCTTGCTTTATTTTTTATTATTATTAATACTTTTATTTATATTTCTTCCCATTTTAATGTGTTATTCTTACACCTTGTTTCTACCACTGTGTCGGTTAAAGGAAAAAAAAAATGATCTTAAAGGATCAAGCAGAGGTCCAACCCACTAGCTTTGATTGACCGACCGATGTCATTCTGCTGAAAATGTAAAAAGTGGTTAAGGACGCTGGCCTTGTAAACAGAGGGTTCCCGGTTCAAGCCTCACCTGGGCAATCACTGTGGGATGTTGAGCAAATCCCTTAACCCCAAACAGCTCCCCAGGCGCCGCAAAAAATGGCTGCCAACTGTTCCCCAAGGAACGGTTAGTGAATTTCTCCATTGTGAGATAATAAAGTATACAAAATCCAAAATAATGAAATATATAATTTTAATGAAATAATAATGACTATATATTTAATAATAATAAAACATATTTCATAATAATATTACCTTATTTAATGATTTAATGGCCATATTATATATTTGTCTGTTATTTATCAAAATGGTATTTATTTCACAATGTTGTTTTTATTTATTTAATTATGACTCTTTTGGGCTTCCAAACATGAGCGCTGAAAATATTAAAATGAACACCACATCCAAGTGTGTTAGTGCTCATTTGAGTTCCTAACGTTTTACAGTGCAGACATTATTGCTATTCGTGTTCTTGTTCTTAAGGATACAAACATTGTCTGGGGAAATTATTTTAGGTAGATGCTGCTACTGTCAAAATGATCAAAAAAGGTAACCAGTACTGTTAACAGCAGTAAAGGGTATAAAGACACCTGGTGGGAAACCATTTCTGGTAATAGGTTGTATTATTCATGCTAACATCAGGTAATCAATTCATTCATTCTCCATAGCTGCTTTATTCCAGTACTTATCTCCCTTTCTAACACTCACAGAGACTCAAGTTCACACATCCTCTCTCTTTTTCTTGCTTGCGCGTTCTATACAAAGAGCAAGAGTTCTGTCAACGGGCAAAGATGGGTGAACTTTAAGTGTCTTTTTAACACATGAACAAACCAAGTGCATCCATCTGTGTGCTCAATAGAACATAAATGGGGCATATTGAAGCTGGCACTGAGAGCAAGGCCTTTTCAAGTCAAAGTTGATACATTGGTAGAGGACATCTGTTTTAGCTGCAAGAGTTGAGCAATCCTATTATCAAAACCTTATATTTGCCACAGTCTGTGATGCGTTCTCAAACACTATGTGGGTTCCTCCTTTAGTCAAAGTGTAACTAAACCCCAAGAGCACTTTATTCTGCTAATTCTAGTCCAACTCTTGAGACGGCCATCAAAACCTCAGGGTTTCGTTACTCTTTAATATTTTTGTTCTGTCAGTTTCTGCTTATCTGTATAGCTTTAGGGTTTCTCATTGGGTTTTGTTCGTTCTTGTGTATCTGTGCTTTCAGCTATTCCTGCTTGTGTGTCTACAGCCAGTCTCATCAGTGTGTGTTAGCGCTGAGAGTGAGTATAATCCCTCCTGTTTTGCGCACAGTTGCCTCATTCCTAAACAGCCAATGTTTGCTGGATCATTGTTTTTGTTCGACCTCCTTGTGTCTGCGACATCTACCCCGTCTCAAATCAAGTCAGGTTTTGTTTCTTTTGGGAAACTAAACTTTTTTGTCAATAAAGCATGGACTGATTAGTTACTCATTTTTACTGCCTAACCTACACAAATCCATGACAAGATCTCATTTAAGTGTATGCCACAATTCTCAATCAAGTCTTTTTGGCTCAAGTTCCCCATTTGTTTTATTTCTGAATCCAAGTACCCCCTTTTGTCCGACTATAAACATTTTGCTCAGAATACTATGAAAAAACAACAGTTGAGCAAAATGATGGAATGAATGAGAAATAGCACACATTTTAAAGAATTTCATTCTGTAAAAAAGTAGAATTAAACAGTATTTAGTGTCTCATTAATATATTTATTTCTATAGATTTGATCATTTCCAGTCATCTCCCACCTGGTATGGAACCAAGACTGACTCTTGTATTGTCAGTTCATGTTCTAATCAAAATCATTTCCATCACTGTTATTATGATTATTAATTTGAACTAAAAATAAAAAAAAATACACAACATTTTTAACGCTTTCATTTGTTAATTTTCCATTCTCTCTCTCTCAAATACCCCCTTGTAGTGCCATTGTGTACCCCTATTTGAGAAACACTGGTTTAGTGCATATAAATATACGCTAATTGGAGCACTTTGGTAGACTGTTTTCAACAAAATGCCATGCTTTCCCAAATAACAATCAGACTTCCTCACTAGGCTGAAGTAAAAACCTAGTCTACTTTTCCCAGCGTGTGTTGGACCAGCTGTTTCAGTGATAACACGGTGGTAGCCAACAACCAGTGACGTGCCGTGAGCACTAGGGTAGGGTAGGTGGGGCTTGCAAATCCAGACCACCAATGTCGACACCAATGACAATTTGATATGTTTCGGGTGGTAAGTGTTAATCTAACATAATCAAGATCTTAAAACACCATTAAAGAAACTTAAGCAATTATTCAATAGCAGCCTGCATACTCTCCCAACCATGACACGGCAGCACATCCGTTTTGTGTTAGAAACACGAAAAAAAATTACAACAACAACAACTCAGAACAGCCTCAGTGAGGCGCATCCGCAAAGCCAATCCTTCCTTTTGTACCATTAACTGTGGAAAATACCAACAATTGGTGTTGGAGACCCATCTTTTAAAAGCTGTCGTTTTTCCTCAAAAGAAAGTGTCTTTATCGTCTCTAGCCTGTAGTGCCTGTAGTGTTATCCTGCTTTTAGCTAGAAAATGTAACAGCGGCCATGCTGTATCAATTCACTAATGTACTGTTAACGTACATATAGTATTTAGCATTGCACGGTTGTGTCCAAAGGCAGCGTAGCGATATTCCTTTTTACTTAAATTGTTTTCATATAGGGGAACTAACTATGCATGCATAAACACATATAAACACAGGCTATGGGGCCAGAGGCAGAGCAGCTATGTGCCTTCAGGAGAGGGTGTGGCCTCCTCCTGCCTTACAGCGGAGTGAGACTTGTGCAGCGTCTCTGCCGTACCAGGAAATAGCGCTGTTTAGTCATTTGGGCTTTGAAAAGCACAACATGATGACACTTTCAAACTTAAAGGTATTGTAGGCTATCGGAAATTGAAAAGCAAATTATAATTATATTATGATTAAACATCAAAATCAAAATATCAATTCACACTTGGGTACGCACTGCCTACCCTGCCTACCCTGACTGCACGTCACTGCCAACAATCATACCACACACAACAGATGGAGTGATGGGTCTTCTTAGCATGGTTTACCAATGGCTCAAAATGACTCACCACAATTTTCTTCATCAGCTTGATTTCCACAGTCATCGATGCCGTTGCAGTGCAGGAGCTGAGGGAGGCAAACTGTCAGATTGCCGCAGGGGAAATAACCAAGAGGGCATATGGATTTCTCCTCTGTGATATTAAATGCTGTGAATAAAGCAGAAAACAAAAACTAAAAAACGATACATCAAGGACCTTTAAGAAACACAGGATCAGTTTTAAAAACATGCATTTCAACAACTAACAATCTGTACCTCAGAGTCAAATAAATGCAAAGGCAAAGAACCAACAGTGCAGACAGATAAGTGTGTGGAATCCTGACTATAGAAGCTCAACCATGCATGATGGAGGATAAATGTATTCCCTTTCCTATCTCACTCTGTAATTAGAAATGTATCTTTCATTGAGAGTGCCAGCTAGAAGAATCGCTAGATAAACTTCCAGGAGGAAGGAAAGTGAATGGCAAGCTCGGAGCAGATTACATACAGTAGCAGTAGAACAAAGATGATTCTTCTTCGCTTCATTAAAATGACAAACATAATTCAAAATTCACAATTGCAGAGGACTCTAATTATAAAACACCATATATGTATTCATTAGTTTACTGATCTGGATAGAAAGGGCTTTAAAACCCTTTAAACATTAATATGAAGAGAGGAAAAATGAATAAAGCAAGATTTCAGGGAGCAGCTTGTTATATGTCATAACTAATAACTTTCATCTTTTATAGCACATGTGGCTAAATGAGCAGGAAAGAGCATAGTAGGAAGAGTTGTGTGATAAATGTAGAAGGTCGCCAGCGCTCACCTGTATCAGTGAGCTTTTAACAATGATCTTAACTTTATAATTATAGATTATATAAATAAGACAGTCGTCTTGAGATTTTTTCACTTTCTAATAATTGCTGCAACAATTGTTGTCTTCTCACTAAGCTGCTTGCAGATTGTCCTGTCAGGGAGGAGAGACTCAAGGTGGTAAATGGAAAAGGTAGGGAAGAGTTGATTATTTTAAAGTGAGAGTGAGATCTGAAGTTGTAGTTGTGCATATTGTGCTTATTGTGTTGTGTAATCAAGCCAGTCTGGTGACCAGTGTGAAGCTTTGGTATAATGGTGGTGGCTGTGGACAGAGGGAAGGAGTGCGTGGTCATACCTAAACAGATATTTGGGATCAACGTGTCTAAGGTTAAGCCCACTACGAGTTTTATGAAGAAACGAAGGTCCGCACCACTGCATAATTTGCTCCCAAATTCAGTTTTTAATGAACACCAAAATTTTTGGTGCAAACTATACAGTGGTGCGGACCTTCGTTTCTTCATAGCAATTTTGGACCTTTTTGATCCAGCACACTGCCTCAATTAAAAGGGAAGTGCGTGTTTTTTACTGCACTACGAGTTTTATCCCACAGCCTAAGACATGCCAGTTCATCGTAGACCAGTGTATGTGCAAGAACCGCTACTGTAAACCCAAGCGCTGCCCCGGACCCAGAGATGCAGCCAGGCCAGCAAAAAGACCCCCTCACCCCCGGCTGAGCAACCCCCCAGACGTCCCCAAGATCCCAAGCCAAGTGGCAGCCACCACCCCCCATATACACATCCGAGAAAGCCACAAGGAACCAAGGACCCAGTGCACCCCGCCACCAACCCCAACCCCAAGGCCCCCCGCTAATAATCAAACTGAATTTTAATTGAACATGGGTAATTGAAAACGTAATTTTAACTGAAAAATGTAATTGACCCCAACCCTGGTTAGCACGTCTGCCTCACAGAAGGAAGGTCCTGGGTTCAAGCCCTGGGGTGGACAGTTGGGTAGTTTCTGTGTGGAGCTTGCATGTTCTCCCCGTGATGCGTGGGTTTCCTCTGGCTACTCCGGCTTCCTCCCACAATCCAAAAACATGACTGTTAAGTTGATTGGAGTCTCTAAATGAGTGAATGTGAATGTGAGTGATTGTCTGTGTTGCCCTGCGATGGACTGGTGCTCTGCCCAGGGTGTATCCCCACCTAGTGTGTGTGAGTCAGAGAAAGGCAGATCCCCCCACCCTGAAATCCAACAAAGGGGGTCTGAAAATGGATGGATGTTAGAGTGGACAGAGGTCTTTTATACAAGTAATGAGTTTAAACAGGTGCAGTTAATAAATGGAGGATACATCTCGATATAGGTGATATTGTCATTTTCTAAATCGCCAAAATAGAAAACTCAATATACTATCTTGAATCACGATATATTGCTCAGCCCTATTTACCAAATAACATAGCACCAATTATAATAAGTCATCTCATAGCGCTCACCACAAAAAGAATGCGTCATACAACTAGGCTGAGAATGTGATGTATTATTCTATGACAGAATGGCCAAGTCCTGTACTGTTTAGAATTTCCTCATTCTCACCCAAAATGTCAATGTTATGGACTCTGGCATCCTCTGTACTGGTGGACATATAAAAATAAATGAATACAAATGTTACATTTCTATCATTCTTTTTCCAAGGATTCATCATCCACTCAGGGGGAGAAAACACATTTTAAAGTGAAAGAAGTCAAGGTCAGGTCAATCTGATATTTCATTTTTTTGAAAGGTCTGAATATAAAAAAAAAATAAAAAATCTATCCTTTAGAAAAATGAACATGTGAATCAGTGTTGACTGTTATGGTTTATTTATAACACATGGCCGGGGGTCAAAAGCCAATAAACCAGAATGTGTTCCACATTCAAAGCCTTCCAATGGTGGGTCTTGATCTCAAGAGCAAAGATATGCAATTCAATCTAAAATAAATGCTGTTCACGACAAACCTGGACATGTCCTGTGGAAAGCTAAATTAAATTATCTAATCCCTGTCGACAACCCAATGACATTAAAAAGGGGAGAATAAGGTCCCCTTTGCCCATGTTTGTTTTTGGGTAATTTTATTGTGAAAAGACAACATTGACAAAATGTTAAAAAGCTCACAATAGTCTCTCTTATTTCATATAATAAAAAAAAAATACAAAATATAACTTTTTTGAAATGTTATTTAAAAAAATTTACAAAATGATTAGGTTTAAGAGTCGGTCTGCTTGTATTTTCCATGGATTTTTATTTATTTAAAAAAAAAAATAAAAAAATTGCTGTATGCATTCGAACAAGTACAACAGCTCATCATATACGGTACTATAATATCCTGCTTTAAATCCCAAAACAATAGAGCTTCGTCCTTCGTCCATGCAATTAGGAGCCCATTGCATAGCCTGAAGTCAATTATCAAGCATCCCGGGAGACACCATTCAAAAACCTGCACATTGTAAAGCTCCTGTAATTAACAATCATTGATCCAACATGGCTTAAAGCAAACAAAGGTTTTTTTTTAATGAAAAACAGCCTCATGCACCACGCTTCTGGATCTTGTTTACTGCATTATTATCTTAACTTTGTTTTAAAAATGAACCTTTAATGATGGCGTTTTGTTTACACTGAGTGAGCAAACAACTCCCTCTAATGTAGAAAAAAAAAAAAAAAAACTAATGGGAAGAATTTAATAATGTGAATTAAAACTGACAAAAAAATGAAGACAAAGCCAAAATGCAACATTGGTCAAAATGTCCAGAATGTACGAAATAAATGGTCTAAAGAGCTGAATGAAACATATTTACAGCTTATTACAAATATGAAGGTGAAACCATGCGCACACTTACCAAGGTACGCAGATTTTTAAAACGTATTTTATGTACTTTACCTTCCCGCTGTTCAAAATTTAAACTACCTCACCCCTGTTTTTCATAAAATATACTGGTTACTTTTATACTGGTAGCTGTATGTGCTTATAGAGATTTGAACAGAATTATAATCTGTTGCAGAAGCAAAAAAAATGAAAAAAAAAAAAATGAAAATTCACAGTTTGAAACATGCCACTTGTTTTTTTTTTTTATATTGGTACTTAAATTACATTTAGTTACCATTAAAATTGTTTTTGCAAGTTAAAAAAAAAAAAAAAAAAAAAGAAAAGAAATAATTGTATTTCACACCATTTTGTGTTTGTAAAGGTGAAATTTGTAATTATTGATATTGCGATATATTGTACTGTTTAGTATCGGGATATATTGAATCGTGACAAATTGTATAGTATTGTCAAATTCATGGCAATGAATAGCCAACAGGTGTCAGAGCGTCCACAAGAGCTTCCACCAGTGGTGATTGTCTAAGATACAGGATTTCTTTCTTGTTATCTGCTTTTTCTATAAAAAGAAAAACACTTTGTAACTCTGCACAATAATATTTAACATTAGAGACCAACAACTATGCTTTTTAACGAAGGACTCAAAAACACATCAATGTTGACATAAATAGTTTTAACTTGTTACTTACTCAGTGGCCACGTTTACAAAAGAGCTTTATTTCCCCTTTAATTCAGAATAAAAAGCAATATGTAAACACCTAATTCCAAATGAAAATGGCCATTCCGAATTAAACTTAAATCCAAAGTATGTGGCTGGTTTATTCTGATTTTAATTCCAAATGGAATAATAATGGCAGAATTAAATAACTGCGAATAAGCGTGTTTTCCATGTAAACCTCAATTTGAAATCACTATTTCCATGTAAACAAGAAGCAGTTTAACACTTTAATTCAGAATAATTTACTTGCAAAAATATTATTCTGAAATAAAAAAAAAACATCATGTAACCGTGGCCACTGTGTCGGCTTTGCTTTCAAACTAATATATGTGTCCAATTGGAAAACGGCTTCTTTTTTGAATATCATAATGTTATTGTAGACTGGATTGCTTGACTTTTACATTCTTTCTACTTTTGTTTTTTAAAAAGCCTCCAATGGACAAGTGTCGCGAATTAGCACACTTGAGCTAAAAACACTCAAACAATACATCTGGGTTGTGAAAAACACATTGAACTTGAATAAATAAGACATTTAAGGTTTAAGTGTTTGAATTTCCAGCTGTCGAGGAAATTAAGGACAATCACAGTAAGAGGGCTTGAATGTGGCTTTGTAAAAGTGAAGATAGTAAAATTGAACACAATCTGACTTCTAAGTAATACAGCCATAAGGTAAAAAATAATAAATAACAGAGAAAGGAACAGAGTACAGAGCAGGGTTAAGTGCTTGACAGGGATTCAGCGATGCCTAATGGATGAGTGAATCTGCTTAATTGATTCTCAGACCACTTAAAGTAAATCCCAGTCTTCATTTACCATTCACCGTCCCTTTATTATTGCCCGTGGGAGATATGTGACATCATTCATTCATACTACAGTAGTTTCTGCATCCTCAAGTCTTGGTTTCCCACGTTTTCCTCTAAAATGCATGTACGAATGCATGACTAAAACACAGTTTGATCAAAGCGGATGTCTTAAAGTATTTACAGTGGGTTAAAGATTGTCTAGGTTTAAATAAAAACATTGAAAAGCTAAAGCAAATATATTTTCACGGCATTATTGTCTAAACAAATCAGATTTAAAGTATGTGTCAAGTCCAAATAAATTGCTTATTATCTAATGTGGCAGTAATTTACAGCGGTTTTCTATCCAATAATAATCAAAGCAGCCACATTCAGACTGAAGTAGACATTTACCCCCCAAGGCTTTACAGAAAATGTGTGATTGTGTTTGACAGAAAGCCAAACAAGAGGCTGAAAGTGCATTAAGTGACTAATGAAAGATGCAATCACAAAATATGTACAATTTATAGTGTTTGTTGTAATTTTAAACCAAATGCACAATCAAAAGTAGGGATGTCCCAATACAACATCCGATCTGATTCTTGAGTACTGATACCGATATTGATCCGATGCAATATCAGCACCGAACCATACATACTTTTATTACTTATTTATTATTTTGTTGTGTGGAATGTTAGAAAACAAGTGATACATAAATTACATGCAATTTGAATAAAAATTAATGAAACCAATAAAACAATGTATATTATACTTTTGTCCTATTTTTATTTATTTGTTTTTCTTTTTTCACCTTGTCTGCCCATGCTGTCGAAGGTCAACACTACATGTTGTGCAATCTTTTCACGACAGCAATGCATGTTTTATTATTACAATTAAATACATGATTTAAAAAAAAAAAAAAAAAAAAAATTATTGCATAATTGTAATTATTTATTATTTTTGCTGACATCAGATCAGGACAAACTTGTAATTTAGAATAACCTTGAATACTGTTTTGTCTTAATGTGTTAACTTTGTGTGAAACTGGCATCCTTTCAATGATTTTTTTTTTTTTTTTTGGCAAACTAATATTAATTTGCGAAATATTAAAAATAATAATACATTTCATTTAAAAGCGCTTTTCGAGACACTCAAAGACACTTTACAGCATAAAAAACAACAAGAGCATTGATAGAAGAAAACACGACACTATTTATACATTCATTTTGAAAGTCTGCTGACACACTTTGATAAATGAGCGTGTGAATTGTATTTGGGTTGAATGTAAACTGCTCTCATGCACCAAAAAGCAGCAGAAATACAACCAGTGTCATCGCTTCAAATAAAAAGCAATCCAAACTATCCCCCCCCCCAAAAAAAAGACAAAGAAAATGCGCCTCCGCACATTGTTAAAACCCTTACCTGACACTGCAAACGCAAACACCACAGCCATGTAAACATGCATGGTGCCTTAGTGTGACGTAGTGTGGATGAAAAGCACACAGCGTGGATCTTCACGCTTGAAAAGCTGCGCGTAAAAACGGTCCAAAAGTTTCCTGTGGCGCTAACGAGTGGATGGAGGCTGGAAGCTGGAGATATCCAGTGTGTGTGTGTGTGTGTGTGTGTAGGTATATATAATACATATAGCTGGAACCAGAGAGCCTGACGCAGGGAGAGAGAGAGAGAGAGAGAGAGAGAGAGAGAGAGAGAGAGAGAGAGAGAGAGAGAGAGAGAGAGAGAGAGAGAGAGAGATTTCCAGACTTCCTTTAATTAGCTCAAAACATTCTCTAACAATAAACATAAATAACCAACAGCCAATAATAATGAAAATGAAATCAAATAAAAACAAAATCATTCTCAATAGAACATAAAACACGTTCGATGCACCAAGTAAGTGTCTTCAAACATTTTCAAATGTTTTGTCAAACTGAAGTATCTCAAATCTAATTTCTTCACATCTGAAACAAAAGATCCTTCCACCTTTTTCCTCCTGCTTAGGTACACAGACATCTTTGCCTGACTTAACAGGAAATTCAAAAGTTGACATTTGAACTTTTGATGTCTGGTGTATTTATAACCCAAAATGACCATCTGCTGGGAAAAAACCTCACAAAACAATTAACGTTTGAAACGAGCATGAGACAATGAAACGCAGTTTCCCTCTGCGGACAGAACACACAGGTATCTGTCACATCAGAAACCAAACTAATGACAGCAATGGAACCATGAAGAACCCTCCACTGTAAGTCACCACCACGCTTTGTTAGCGAGGCTATAATTATAGAGAGCTTTCCACAGCTTTCTGTGTTTCTGACAGAGCCAGGTGAGCTCTCCACAGAGTTTCCATTCAATCTCTGTTTGTTCTGATGTAAAACCTTGACTGACAGGTAATACATGGTCTTACATTTTTAGCAGAAACCAACATTGTCATTGAAAACAGGAACAAGTGTCACAATAGGAAAAAGCTAAATTAGTCCATCACAAAAAGCAACAAGCAGAAACATCTGCTTTTTCCAGCCCCGAAGCAGGAGGTCCATCACTCTAACTGACCTGGTCCCCAAACATGAGGCCAGACCAGCTGCATTGTCCAGGTGAGGGCCACACACCTCCACCACATGTCCAAGCCTGAGGGTTCCTCTTCTTCTTTTAGAATTTTCGGCAGACTAGACGCATCAGAGGCATATTGCTGCCCTCCATAGGTCTTGTGTTTCCCCACATGTAGTCCTTATCTGTCTTCAGTTTATCCTTTGCTACTGCAGTTCTGTGCCTTATGTTTAGTTACGCTCACAATGAGTGCTCCTCAGTCACAGACTGAGACTGAACACTCATCACTCCTCCATGTAATAATTCCCCTACTTCTTGCCACCCTAAACTGTTAATTCCCAGGATTTTTTCTGCTGACTTTATAATGATTTTGATCTTTTCAGTTTGAGCTGAACAATTTATTACATCTAACATGAATATAATTAAATTGTTTTTATCCACCATTAATGTTTCTTTCTTTGTCTGTTGGCAATCTTTGCACTCCTCTACTTTCCTCACTGTTTCACTTGTCAGTTTTCCTGTATCTCCTCCTACTTTTCTAACAGTTCACCTCACCCATCTTCTCCCTACCTCCACCACTATGTGTCTCTTCACCAGGCGGCTCCTTATTCCCACCACCTTGCGTCTGCTCACTTGTCTGTGTCCCCCATGTCCTTTGTATGGACATGCTCTGATCAGATGCCCCTCCCTGTGCAGTGCAGACATTTTATATTTTCAGACGTTGTATAAATCACATTATCAAAGTCATCCACTCTCAGGCTGAAAGCATGAATAAGTTCCCCGTTTCTTTTATTTAAGATCATATTAACCTGACGTCTGTGTGGCTTTACAGCCCGACGGCAGCTTCTTAATGGGAGTGACGATTTTCCACAATAACCTTCCTCGAAGGCAGAGACAATGACAAATGTGTCATTCATGAGCACTACGTTTTCTACCACGCGTTCGCCTTTTCAACGCTGTCTAAAAACAGCACCACCGTTCCACATTCATTCATAACGAGAATAACGAGAGGCATCGGCGACCTTTACGCTGTGCCTTCTTGTTAAACCTGTAAACTCAACTCCCATTTTCTCCACACGTGCCAAAACACCACAACATGCCACTAAACTACTCCATCTCTACACAGACTGCTTATTTGTTCTATACTTTCATTTCAGAGTGCAATGACACAATAAACTGAATTATTTTCAGTGAAGAACTGGAAAAAGTAGTGAATATACATATTATGTCCCGTAGGTGTTTGTGTACATGTATGTATAACTGGACATGTGTGTGTATGTATATATGTAAAACCCTGTACAAAACCTTTTCCCCTTTTATAACACTTTTCCTTTAGTTGTAAATTATGTTCTACATATATATATATATATATATATAGTGAAACCCTATATATTCTAAAAAAATTTTTGTGTGTAGTCATTGGTCCAGGTGCAGTCTAGTAATAGTTATATGAAATCCATGCATTTCTCTGGATGTAAGTTTTGTGCACTTCTTTCACAGTTTGGTATAAATAACCACCAGACTTGATCGCCCCATACATTTTTATCACACAACGAAAATGGCTTAAGAAATGCTGCTGTTTCCCGCTCTGACAGGTAAAATAACCTGAGCCGTAAATAAACAGAAAAGGTTTTGGTTTAAACTGTCGAAAAGAGAAAACACCATTTGTCTGAGGTTGTTGAGCTTTGTCGAGGTCCATATGAAATGCAAAATTTTGTGTGACTGTGATGCCTCCAGAAAAGCGTCTGGATGCTTTTCATTTTTCCTTTTCACAATTTTATCATGATGTGTTTGTAATGGAAGCCCATCCCCGGCAGTAAAAAAAAAAAGAGAAAAGAATAACTAGGAAAAGTAAAATAATATTGTCACTGTTTCAAACTTATGATATACGAAGTCATAATTATGAATTAGTATCTTATAATCATATCTCAGATACGTGTCAAACTGAAGGACCAGGGGCCAAATCCGACCCCAATCTTTTTTGTCCCGTGTACCCCCTTTGCATTTTTGTAAAATCATGTGTACCCCCTCCTCATATCATAGATACCCTCTCCATATCGTCTTGAACATTGGTTCCCTAAGGCCTAATCTACAAATTAAGAACAACAAGTGTAATTCAAAGTGGCATTCATTTATGTTTTAATTCCCATGCAACTTCAATAGTAAGTGCCGTAAATACTTTGTCCTTTGTAAATTGTAGCAAATTATTGTCTCGTATTATTAGAAGTATGATAAAATGGCCTCTACAGAATAAAACATTAATTTTTCAATAAATTACAAGCAAATATAGTATTTTATTGAGCAATAGTACTGTTAGTTTGTGGTGAATTTGTCCAAAAAAAAACAGCCTAAAAAGAACTAGTCATATTTCCTAATATTTTTTAAATTAATTGTTAAATCTTAGTACGTCCTGCAATGTGATCATGTACCCCTATAGGAGTACAAGTACCCCAGTTTGGGAACCACTGCTTTAGAGCATCAAAATCGGTCAGCAGGACAAAGTCAAATTACAAAAAACATGAATCATTGTGTCGAAATGTCAAGTAATTCAGTTATAGATACCGCAGCCCTTTCAAATACATACATTCTGTGACGGTCCACAATATTTTCCAGGGCTCACTGTTTTCCCACGCTTTTATCACATGATGGCAATCATTTTTAATCTTTATCCTTTCCAAAATCCTGCAATTTTATTAGAATTGTTCAACAAATATGGTCACAAATGCAAGGATATTTAAAGATTGGATATTGTCTGTAACTTCCATTACTTTACAAATATTTATAGAGCAGAATAATGTTAAAAATTGCTCGTTTTCCCGCCTAAAGTTTGCAGCCCACTTGAGATCAAACTGATGCGTATTTGAACTAAAATGTGTTTGACACCATGATTTAAGAGTTCTAAATGATTATATTTACTAAAGCTGTCACTATGTAAGGACAGCTTTACATCAAACTAGTAGTTTGTGTGAAAAAAACAGACTCACTGAGTTCCTCCTGCTGCTCCTGCAGCCTTTGGCAGATTGTTGGAATGCACCGCAACCGAGCAAAAAGAACCAATCAGAGCCAGGATTGTGTTTGATGGGCTGTCTGACAACTGCTGCTCACAGGCCCCGCCCCTTTCCCAGAACTCTACAGTGTATGGTCTGGAGGAGTAGAAGATTTAATTGGTGACTTTTCTGCTTGAAAGGTAATTACTGCTGCTTGACATTATGTTTGATTTGTAATTGTTACACTAGAACTCTGGAAATCATGTGTTGTTCATGTGCACGCAGCAGCCTCCGTGTGGGCTGCTGTAAGTGACACTGAGTTGTTGCTGCTACTGAGGTTTGTGCACATTGAGAGAGAGAAGCGCTGCAGTAATATGCTTTTAACAGAGAATGTTATAATACTGTGATGTTGCTGTTGGGCGAACGTTAGCTGTTAGCTCCTCTGAGGGAGGGACTTTGGAAAGTTTGGAGGCTGGGCAAGAGAGCAGCGGGGAGGGAGGGGGACAGAGGGATCTGAGAGTTGCGGACGGCACCTTTAAAGTACCAAGTCATTAAACTGAATCAGACCACATAAAAGCCTTGTGAGTTCTCTGAGGGGCTGATTTTCATACAACGGAGAAATAAAATCAGGAAAACTGACGAAAAGCCAAAATAATTAAAGGAAAACACTTAGGAATCAAACAATCCAGTAAGGACGAAACAAAGTAATTGACAGACCCATGATGGTGACAGACTACATGGCTTATTTATAGGATTATAGGGACAGTCAGTGTGCGGGGGATTGAAAACACAACAAAAACCACATTAGTGGAGCAAGTCAGTAGCACACAGAGCAATTCAGTATTTGTAGCTCACTTTGTTCTTCAGTAGCACTTCCATGTCTTCCACACACCTAGATTGTCTGATGGTGCTGCTGTACCCGTTCGGGCCGGTGTGACGATGATCATCTTCTTCTACTTATTATTAGAGGTTATAAATGAACAAATGTGTGCTAGCACCCCCTCAAATTGAGGTGAAAGGCTTTTTGTCTTACGTGATTGTGCTATTCTCATTAATTTATGAAGTCTTGTGGCCCACAAGCGCCATTGATACAAAATGCCTGTGCAATCGACCGGTAGATCGCAATCGATGCGTTGGGCACCACTGGTTTAAACTATATTTGTCTGTCCGAGTCTGCTATTTGGTCCAGTGTTCTGACTTCCACCTCACACTGATTAACTTGAGGAGTTGTAATGTATGCATTGGCACTATATGTTAAAAACCACATGTGCATGCTGAAATTTAATATCAAATCCATTTTCTCTGTAAAATATGGTTGCCTGGAAATAATCTAATCAGAATCTGATAAGCCAGGCTTTCAGTCCAACAGCTGAAATGATTGAAGACTTTTCATACTCATGTTTGCTTATTAATTTTTAAAAAATGGAATAGACCCCCTACACACCTGCCTTCAGCTTTCTGTATATAGGCCAATCTATATGAAGTCAGGTGAAGTGGAGTCGTGCTTCTTCAGTGAATCTATAGAACAAATAGAAGAAATTGGGTGCAATCATGTTTATATTAGTGAAGAAGGCAACACTAAGCTTAATTAAAATGAAAAACAAAAAACACAATAAAGTGTAATACTAATCATCCCAACACTAAAAAGTCCTTTCATCTCCTAATCCCAGGGTATATTTGTCATCTATGCAGCAGTGCAACACAGCCTATAATTCTGTTGTTTTTATAATTGCGACATTTTATAAACACCAGCCTTACGCTCTCGTAGTTAATCAGTAACAAACCCTTATTGACAAAGACATGATTTTCTTTAATAATTAAGTATCACAGGCAATGAGCCGTTTGCTCTGTCATCCCCGTTTACGTTCTCACTGTGAGATGACATCGATGCTTTAGTGAATCAATAGAAATAACTGATGGTAATTGTTATGTGCCGTGTGTGTGTGTGTGTGTGTGTGTGTGCATGTGTTCTGTCTGCAGGTTCCTCCTCTGCAGAGTGGCAGGTGATGAGTGGGAGGCTATCTCTCTCTCTCTCTCTCTCTCTCTCTCCACACCTCTGTCTTGAGCAGGAGCTCTGGGCTCTTGGCGTGAAGTTCCCTCTGGATGAACTTTACAGGTTTCCAGTGCAGTGGCAGTGGCGGCTGCAGCGACCAAAGGCTGGGATACACTGTGCGATTTTTGTCAATCGTTATACTCAGCTCCAGCTCAGACTGTGTGACTCAAGTGCAGAGCCTGAATGTGCGTAGCTCACTAATCATGTTCTCACACTATACGGACCGACACGTCGGTGTCTTGTTTCCGAAAATGCAACGTACAAATTGGAAGAAGAAGAAGAACTCTGAAGTGTCGCCATTAAAACAGAAGAAGAAGAAGAAGAACCCGCAATTAGAGAAATACTCGTGACTGAATTTCAGACATGTTTGATTTTCTTACGACCATACGATTGCTGATCGGGAGCAGGTTGTGATAGCTGTTAATCGCTGTTAATCGCTTCTCGTGACCCCATGTATACTACACGATGCACGACACACGATTTAGCAGAGACTTAGCCCGATCCTAAAAATATGTATGTGTATGCCTTCCTTAAGTTCTGTTGTTTTGAGCTTCCTCTTGGTGTTTTCGTTAGTGGCCTTTCAGCTGTACGCTTGTTTTAAGTTGCTTAGCTGTGGTTATTAAATTTGGCCTGTTTTCCTTATTTTCTTCTCATTTGTTACCTCCACTTGGATTTACAAAGGTCTTCTTTTAATTCGTAACAATTGGGGGCTTGTCCCGTGAGTAATAATGACAAAAATCTACAATTAGGAGGAAGGAAAAAGAAATGGACTCAATTGGGTTACATGTATAATCTGAAGTAAATTAATTGAAATCCTCAGTTTTTGGGCACCCTTATTTGTTTTCTTCCGAAATATTGCGATGAAATGTGCAATCCGAATCAAAATTGGTTGAAATTCTGTGGGGAAATTTAGGAACTAAACCGACATAAATGAAGAAGAAGAGGAGCATGCATCTAAAGAAAATAAATGATAACTAATATATGATAGTAAATGTCATGTACATTGGTTGCAAAGTAAAGCCTATTGCAGTTAGATATATTATTATATCCTTGTAACCATGTTAATCCCATATGTAAAGAATTTTCTGAGTGGGTTTATATGGAAGGGAACTGTTGTTGCTGTGGAGACATGTGTGCAGAAAATTCCTTTTAACGCAATTCGGACCTGTTCATTATGAGATTAAGTATTAACACAAATTACACTTAGAAGAGATTTGTAATAAATACCTCATATGCTTCTTTGTATCAATTTAAGTTTTTAGCACTGTACGTGCAGATGGCACAACTTTATCGTTCATTCAAATATGTGTGAATGATACGACACGTCTCTTATACCTAAAATGATTAATTCTGTATTACTTATGTTGGTCTGGTATGCCCTAAAACCCTGTTGCTTTGTTTTGAACACACACAACTGTGAACTCTTTTCATGACCTCAAGGTATGAGCGAACGAAGCAGAGGTAGACCAGGCTAGATCACGTCTGTACCAGCCTCTCATGAGGTGCAATGTTGCAAGGAGGGGTTTGCTTGCTTTTGAACAGACAGACAGACATAGATACAAAGAGACAGAAAGACACACAGATGAAGAAATATAAACGTCTTCTTCAGGCCACCTGCGCCTGAGCTTACCCCCAATTTCCCCTACATCCAAAACTGCTACGAAACTGATGCGGAACCGCAATGCAGCTGATGGATATTCATTAAAGTCAATGTGCCAATTTCCACCGCATTCCAAATCTGTTCCAGCAGAGTGTGCAAACTATACCGCAGCTGTCGGTAGGGCTCACTTATATGGGGGCGTGCCTCAGAAGGATGAGCGGTGACGGTATTTTTAGCACGCCACCTCACGATGTCCCACGCCCATTAAGCATAAACCAGGTTTTGCAAAACACATCTATTATTACAAACCTGTACATCTGCTTGCTTTATGTCAGCACATGTAAACACTTCTCACATCCAACGTCCACGCATCAACATGCGCAAAATAATCTCTGAAATACTATAATGCGAATCAACAAACCAATGAATGACAAAACACACACGACCATCATAATACATTTTTTTTAAAAAATCAGCTAGGTTGTGTAACGCCCGCCAATAATGTCCGCAATCATGATAAAAATCTGCAGCATTTAATGCAATAACCCACAACACAGTTCTAACAATTGATAATACAGTTTATAGGCCTACAGATTAGCATTAACCTTAAAGCAGAAGCGACCACACAGGCCTGGGATCAGCTACCTTTGCTGTTGGTCCAGAAGCCCATGATGTCAACAGGTGATGACCTGATTTAAACTAGGATGTGATGAAGGGTGTTGGGTAGAATCTCTCTAATGGGGGTCCATTAAGATTCACAAAAAAGAGCGATGAGAGGCTGTTTTTACATAGTCTATTGCAGGTTTTGCTGTCACTGTCATTGACGGCAGAAAACCTCACATTCTCACACTGACATTCTATCCGTACGCAGCGCCCCTATTTGGCTAGTTTACGTCACCTGATAGGTCAGGCATTGGCCAGTTTAGGTTGCATGACTAAGACCAAAACTAACCCTAACCCTAAAAATTGTTGTGATATTGGGTTGTAACCTAACCCTAAACTTAACCCTAACCCTAAGACACTACGTATGTATACTTTGGTAACCGTACCAATAGCACCGGGGGTTGCCCGTACGGCAACCGTACAAATAGACACTTTCTTCTTTTTCCGCTTCCGATGTCTGACTTAAAGTGACGGCATAGCGCTCCCACGCTTCATTGGTGAGAACAAGAACTGCATGCAGGCTGGCTTCTTTATTAAAGTGAAACAGTGATGCACAAATCGTACATTAAAAAAAGCCTATTTCTACACATGATCACATTATAATAATACAAAAAAATAAAAAATAAGACAAAGGAAATACATGGGAAAAACAGCATTTTGCCATTGTTTAAAAGTTCACAAATCATGTTTCCAGGGGAGCTCATGTCTCATTAAGGGGGGGCTGAGACCCATCTGGCTTCCCCGTAGTTCGCAACCTCGCACCCTGGTTACAATGCGTTGGGGTTTGACAGACTGCAGAGCATGCAGCAGTTATGCAGTGGATACGTTAAGGAGTAGTTACGCATCCAGTAGAAATCTGGTGTAACACGTGATGACTCTTTATGTGACTCATCTGGAGTGGCAGACAAACAGCAGGTGAACCTGAATTACGACAACTAATTTAACACTCTCTCTTTATCGCCACTCAGTCATTACTGTGCCAATTTGTGACCTGGGCTCCGCCCCATGTACAGCCTCTTATTACTGTCAATTGAAGCTATGGATTCAATCATTAGTCCTGAGGAGCAGTAACACGTAAGGGGGACGAAAGGGCAGTGGTTTATCTCAGAAAACTGCAATTGGAAAAAAAAAGAAAAAGTAAACTAACTGCAGTGGTGTTGAGGAGTCAGAAAACAATATATACAGTATGATCAAGCCACATATTTTATTCCATCGTGTTTGTGTGCAGCAGGAGCCTATAATGAGGCAGCTGTTAGAGAAAAAATGTTGTTCACCGTCTCAACTTTATCTTCAGTTTTCTGTCTATGGTCCATGTGTGAAGATGTAAGATTTGGAATCAGTGTGGCATGGTGTCTGAGAGAAAACCAGTGAATCATTATCACACAATGGCCACAGTCAGTGAAACCAGCACTTTGTATCGATGTGGAGAGAAATCCGCCATTCGGTGATGCTCGTAGCTCATTTGGTGACTAATCAATAAAAATCACAAAAACATTAAAATACAATGTACAATAGGCTATGGGTTAATACACTGGGGGAAAAAAAACACATTTTTAGAGCTGGGCAGAAATAATCATGATGCATGAATATCAAAACTATAGAACATCGGATTAAATTAGCCTCTGTTTATAGAGGAAGAAAAAGTCTCATCAAATTAATTTGTTTTCTGTTTAAGGCACTGACCTGCATCTACGGACTCAGTTTCAGTGCCAGGATGGATCGACACATTCCATAAATAAAGCAACTAAATCTGGGTCATAATCTCTTAACCGTTTCATTAGTTTGTATGTTTTAATGGTTTGTCTATGAGACATAACGTTTTGTGACCATTAAGTAAATGCAGGTTTATTAATGATAATATTTGCAGCTTGCAGTTTATCTTTATTGGTTACATTAAAACAAATATGGGCACAAACTAGTGGTCCAGGGGCCACATGAGACCCTCGGTTTGATTTTGTGTGGACCCTCAAAGTAAAAGCACAGAATTACAGAAAACAAAAAAAAAAAAAAAGCAAAATTCGACACAAAAAAAGTTATAAATAATGTACACAATTACGAAAATGGCAAAACGACAATAAAAATATACAAAAAATAATACTGGCATTGGTTAATGCTGACATGCATTTTGACAATGTGGCCCTCAGATCTGTCAATCCTGCTGTGATAAAAGTTGCCTATTTTTGCTCTAAATTCAAATAAAACTTATAAATCAGATGGAGCAGTAGCAGCAAAGAGGAAATGTTATGAGGTGCGTATTAATGAGTTGCGAAGATACACATTTTGTTTTTTACTCACTGTAAATATTCATTACCGACCCCACACCTGTATGGGAATACTGTTACAATCTAATACGTAACCACTGGAATTAAAAATAAGCTATTTTTGTATTATTTACAAGATGTTAGGGTATATTGCCAGAGGCAGAGCTACAGAACCGGGGGGGAATCCTTGATGTTTCCATCAATTATTAGTTGTTTGCATAAAAGAATGCGTGCAGTGCTTTAAAGTGCATTTGCATTTCATGTGTCTCTTTGAATGGATGATCAGTGTAAGCCATTCACTGGAAGCTGCCAAACCGACTCCTCGTCGCCTTCTAGGGAATGATGTTAGTTTTTAATGTGGCCTACTTTAGAAGATTAAAGACGAGAAAGATCTGTGTCCAGCTTTTATCTCAGTCCATCTTTTCAACTTCTTCCAGTGATGTGTCTGTATTCGATATCCAATTAATAAGGTTTAAACCTTCTGGAACATTAAATGAACACACTTTACACTCAACATTTTATCCGTGAGATGTGTGTTCAAAGAGGAAATAGAAGCGGAATGAAGGAATTGTGACGTAAAAACATAATGTAACGGTAACAAGACACTTTTTTCAGTGTTTCTGCATGAAGTTAAAGACTGATTTTCTGAGGTTTAAAGTTTCAAACGAGACAAGAGCTAAATTATTCAAGTTCAAGAAATTATTGTTTTTCGAAATGCAAAAATATAATATATTTATTGAGATGGTCCTTTTTTCTACCAAACAGATGAATCAGCATAATTATATTATTATCAATATTCAAGTAAAGATAAGACCATAAAAACTGTGGCTTTGATGAATCATATTTTTTTCTCTATTTTACCTACTAGATTCTGCATAAAAGGAGCCATGGTTGGTTATGGGTAATCAGTGCTAGGAATTTAACACACGTAAATGTGAAACTAAACATGGTTTATAAATACATGATGTATGCAACAAAATCCCTTTTAAACAGCAAACTATACGGTTTTATGCAAAAGTACTGCAACACTTGTTAGAGCTTTTATGAGTATGTAGAGTGTTTAGTTTTAATGCTTCACATTAATTTATTGAATTGTAAAAATATATATATATATTTTTAATTCTTCTGTTCATAGCATCTCAAAATAATAAAAAAAAAAAACACCTAAAGCTGTTCTGCATACCTGCAGAATGTCATGTTTTTAATGGATCAAGGTCACAAATTCAAAGTCAGGTATGGAACTTTCTGTCATATTTTTACATTTTAATATATTTTAAGGGTAACGCAATAACGCATGCTGAGCATTGCTCCTGTTTAGCTGCAGGAACAAAAAGGTTCACTGCCTCACTTCACCGCAGTCTTTCTCTAATGCAAACCAAACCCAGTTATCGAGACATCCCATCATTCAAAGGACATTCTTGACTCCACAGAACAAAGAACTTCAAGATGATGAAAATGTCTGGATATCGAGTGCACATGAAGACGCCTTCTTATTTGACTTTGCAAATCATTAAACTTTGTTTCTAAGTGTGAAAATATAAGTCAATTCAACTTTATTTTTATAGCACCAATAACATAGTGTGTAGGCAGATTGCCATATACTGTAACTTGTGGAAGCTTAAAACTTGCTTCCTGTAGGAATTTATTATTCTCAGAATTAATTTTGATAACAAAAGTGAAGGTTGGCTTCTCATATTTACTCTAACTACTAGGTTTACCTGTATTAGCATCTAAAATTGTGACAGTAAATTATGTGATTTGCTCTGAAAAGGTCCAAGCACATAAAAAATGATGGTACTACTGGTACTAATGTGCCTGAGTACAGTAAGTAATGAAGTCCAAAAAAGTGCATTATAAATCACGTTTTCGCAAAAATTAGATAAGATTAGATTATACGAAAACTCAATTCAAAAATGGAAAATTGAGGGAAAAAATGAAAATAGAATAAATAATAGATATTGGTCAAAATAACAAACAAAATATATACAAAATAAGCGGTAAGTGGGGTTTTACAAAGAGTAATGGGTAATAATGCACGTACAGACCCTTTCCAAAAGATTTGAATATCATGGAAAAGTTGTTTAATTTCCATAAATCTATTCAAAAAGTTCAACTTTCATAGAATATTGATTCAGGGCCCACAATTTAAACAAGTCAAGTACAGTATTTATTTTTTTATTTTTACATAATTTGAACTTCCAGCTCATAAAACCCACGAAATAGAATATCAAAAAATCATAATACTGTGAAGAAATCACCATTTACTTTTCAGTAAAAAAAGAGGAGCAGAAGGACTGGACTGTTGGCCAGTGGTCCACGGTCCTCTTTTCCGATGAAAGTAAAGTGTGACTTTCAATCGCGAATCAAGGTCCAAGGCATTCCTGTCAAGTTTTGGATTTCAAAATAAAGGAAATTTCCTGGCGCCCACTACGAGCCGTCCCGCCCGCTCAACCAAGCTCCAGTATCCCTTATATTTTAAGATAGGTGTACAAGAAATCTAAAATACCCACTTTTCAACCACTTCTTAAATACAATTATGTGATTAGAATCTTGTAGTCCTATCTTTGTTGACATTGAAATGCTGTGAACATTCCTACTAGGGCTGGGCAATATTAACCAAAACTCATATCTCAATATATTTTCTCAAAATGGTGATATACGATATAAATCTTGATAATTTTATCAAATAAAGTCTGACCAGAAAAACAATTCTGGGTTAAATGTGCTGATGCCAAATGCCACACAGGGACATTTATTAACAAACAGCTGATCAATATGTGACACTCATTAATCATCTAACTGAGCTTTACATGTTGTTCTGAGAAGTAAAAGCAGCGACTCCTAAAACTAGTATTTTGATACATAATAAGCTATAATATATACATATATATTTATATATAGATATATGAAATATTATAGTTTTCTATATCGCCAAAATAGAAAACTCGATGCATCTTGAATCTCGATATATTGCCCAGCCCTAATTCCTAAATTTTAAAACATCCTAAATAAAAACACAAATGTGTAAATGAAGCACATGTGTTTATTTAATATACTTACAGTTTATATACAAGTCAACACGTTGCATATTTACTGTTAATTTCACGTTGCTTGTCTTTAAGTTAGACATTAACATTTTATTTTCATTACATATTTTCTTATAATTTCTCATGCTCACTCATGTGGTTCTCTGGTATTCACTAATGACTTATTAGACTTTACATTCTTTAACACTTCTTAAAGCAGTGTATTTTTGTGGTGCTTGTGATTGGCTGATTTTTCATGGTGACTTACGTTGTTCCTTCCGTTGTGGTAGACGTTAAAATCTCAGTTATTAATCTAACAGAACGTGTAACTGTGTCCCATCCTGATGGTCTTTAGGAAAGTAAACTCTCTGTCACATTTTACAACGTATTTACACCAGTTCTTTGTTTTTTTTTTGCCGGCACGTCTTCATTCATCATCTCTCTTCTAAGTTGTTTCCAGGTTTGTTGCCGCTGTCGGCACTAATCTCATGATAACTGCCACTCAGGCCATTTAAGGTGGCAGTTCTCGTGAAGCTAGTGACGAAGTTCAGTTTAGTAAGGCATCTTTTAATCATTATTACATTAAAATACGGGATATTTACGGGAAAATACTAATAAGGGAAGATGGCGGAAAAGAGGGGTAAAATACAGGAGTTTCTCGGCCAAAACGGGATACTTGACAGGTATGGTCCATGGGTTTGGAGGAAGACGAGTGAGGAACAGAACAGAACATTGCACCACAAATCATGACTGTAGATATTTCACACTGGCCCTCAAACAGATTGGGTTCTGTTCCTCACCCGTCTTCCTCCAAACCTTTGGACCTTGATTCCCGAATGAAAGACACACTTTACTTTCATCAGAAAAGAGGACTTTGGACCACTGGCCGACAGTCCAGTCCTTCTTCTTCTTCCTCTCCTCTTTTTTTCTGCAAAAACTGAAAAGTAAATGGTGATTTATTCACAGTATTCAATTTTTTTGAAATCCTGTTTCCTGTGGTTAGGGTTAGGGCTAACCCTAACCCTAACCCTAACCCTATCCTGTGGGTTTTATGAGCTGGAAGCTCAAATTATGTAAAAAATGAACAAATAAATACCTGAAATTGTTTAAATTGTGGGCCCTGAATCTATAATCTATGAAAGTTTAACATTTTGAATGAAATTATGAAAATTAAACAACTTTTCCATGATATTCTAATTTTTTGGAAAGGATCTGTAGTATGGCAGTGGAAGAATATTTTTATTTTACAGATGAGAAAACGACACTTTTGATGACAGCTGGGATGAATAACCTGCGGTAAAATAAAGTCAAATAAAACTTTTTTTTTTTGTTTTCCTTAAAGAAAGGACTTTCCATATGTAGTTATTGCTCTTTGGCCATTAACATGTACTATGTTTTGCTGTTATTTAAATACTTAGAACTGCTCTTTGTGAAGCATTGCTTTCCTTCGAGCTCAAAAAACATTCATGCAGTCATGAAAGCATCCAGGTCATTGCCTGCGCGTCTTTTATTATAACAATTGATGTGTAAAATCCCTCCAAAAACCAAAATTCTCACACTTGAATAACAATAGCCATTTAGTCAGGGCTTGAAAGCAATGATCAACGTGGAATTTGAAACTCAAAGAAGTACATGCGGGGAGACCAAATCTCTGAAACATTGATAATACCTGTGAAGTATGCTTTCTCTTCTTTTGATGGTGAACAGTAAATTAATCATTTATATAGCGTTTAATACCTACCGAGGTGATACACGTCACTCAGCGGCTTCTGGAATAATATGTTCTTATTCATACTTACATGGTGATCTGAAGCAGACAGCTTTGTCAAGAACAAGGCCGAGTCAAAGGAAAAAAGGTCAAAGAGACGCGCCATCAAGGATTCACCGCCCGAGCGAGTTAAAAGTACATCAATTATTTTGCTGAATTGCTATTTCCACAAAGTGCCAAATCTCCTCTTATATTTTATACATAAGACTGACATTACGTTGTCATTATTATGACATGACACCTGTCATTAGCATAAATAAGGTGTCATGAAGACTGTCATTATGTGTCGTTTGTTACAATAACCCTTAATCCTCACCCCTAACCCTACCTAACCCTACCCCCTCCACCTAACCCAAAAAACGCCAATATAGCTCCAAAGGTGTCATAATTTAGCCAACAACACTTAACGACAGACTTCATGACACTTTATTTATGCTAATGACAGCTAATGACAGCGTATTGCCAGCCTTATGCAGGGTGCAAATTGTTGAAAAACCAGTAACAGGACATTTTCTATTAAAAATACATAATAAAAAATGCAAGTTGCAAGGGGCATTTAAAGCTGCAATATGTAGAATTGTCAGATGCTTCACACTCCCCTCTCCCCCCCTGAACGAAACTTACTTGTCTTCTTGTGAACGTGCACAACTGTGGAGCTCTTAGCGACTTTTTTTTTAATAGAGACTAGTGACAAATATGGGGAGAGTTTTTGGATATTTTACAGACATGAACGCATGCATCATTCGCTGCTGTGAGGACGGTAAGAGGCTCACAACTGCTCCTAACACACAAACAGCCATGCTCAGCTGATCAAAGCAGACACACTCCACAGCCACACAGCAAATGAATTACATCTGTTCTCTCCACCTTAGATAATGTTTCTCTTAGGTTTACAAGCTATTTATCCCATCCGTTATCACCCTCTCTTTGACTCGGTATGGGGGGCAGACTGTGCATAGAATTTTGACAAGCAGCTCAAGCAGCCAATAGTAATCCCAAAACAACTCGCTTTGTTGGTAGATCTCTGATTGGCTGACGTCCAGTGAAGCTCCTGGATTTTTAAAGCTCATTTACCAAGCCAGGAGGAGGAGCAGAGATTCGCTGTCCACTCAGAACATTTACGATTACAAAAGATAATTATGGATTTTTGACCAAATGACACCAAAAAAAAAACTTACATACTGCAGCTTTAAATCTTAGTCGTCGGGCATTGAATGTACTCTTTGAATTGTGAAACTGGTTTATGGTGCTTTGTTTGTGGGGACATTGGTGACATTAGGCTAAGTGTTAGCAAAATGTATTTCCACATTGATAACAATACAGTAGGTCCGAATGTATTGGCACCAACATGTTTTCTGAAGCCAATCTGGGAAAAATAAGAAACCAATCTGACATAACTGAGTTAATTTAATGAAAATCGATCAATTACAAACTGAGATATGACTTATTGAATCTTCAGCAATAATGAGAGATAAGATTTTTTTCATTTCTTTTTTTAAACAACTCTAGTATCAGTATATGGATCCAAATCCAACCCCCTCAACAGTCTATGAAATACTTTTGAAGTAATCCTGCAAACAGACAAACAAATAAACGCTGGTGAAAAAGTGAGGTAATTAGGCAAAATTGTGGTTTTCTCCAGCTTTAAATCAACTAAGCTACTAAAGTAGCATGTTTCTATAGTAGAGTTCACAATGTTTGTGCAATAGGCATGGAACATGTTTACCCTTCACAGTATAAGTGCTCTGTGAGGAACCATTTCTCTGACATGCTTCTTTCGTCATGTCATCAATCATGTGTCTGGTTGCCTCTTGTTCGATTGACAAGCTATCTGTAAAATCATAGGGAAGCGGTGGGAGATGTCATACAACTGTCAATACTCTAAAAATAATAATCCAAAAGCCTATTGTTGAAGCCGGGCAATGTCAAGAAAGGGTCGTTATATGTGAAAGGATCAAACAAACACAGCCTAAAAGTGATGTCAGTGGCTTGATTGTACTTTAATGGAGTGTTTCACAAATGGAGGTACATGTGTCAGTAAAGAAAGCATTAAAATATTGGGTTTCATATTGTTTATTTTTAGTTAAAAATGATAATGGAAATGATTTCACTACAACACTACCTGAAAATACAAGGGTCAGTCCTGGTCCCACACCAGGTGGAAGATGACCAGAAATGATAAAAAATCTATAAAAATAAATCTATTCAGGAGACACTAAATGCTGTTTCATTCTCCTTACTTACAATGGGATTCTTTGAAATGTATGTTATCACTCGTTCATTCCATCATTGTGCTCTATAGTTGTTGTTTTTCATAGAATTCTGTGCAAAATGTTGTATTTGGACAAAGGGGGTACTTGGATTCAGAAATAAGAGAAAGGGGGTACTTGGGCCATGTCAGACCAAATATTGATCTCTTACGCTCTTGTTTTCTAAGCATGTTATTAGATCTGAAATGGGGGTACGCAAAAGCATCACGGGGGGTACTTGAGAGAAAAAGTGGAAAATTAATAAATGAAAGCGATAAAAATATGGGGTTTTATGTTTATTTTTTTTAGTTAAAAATGATAATCATAATAATGATGAAACATTATCTTGATTAGAACATTTTATTTCACTTACTATCAATGAGATTTTTTAAAATGTGTGTCAACACTAATTTATTTCATTATTATTCTCTATTGGGATTTTTTTTTCATAGAATTCTGAGCAAAATGTTGTATTTGGTCAAAGCTCCATGTGTGTGAAAAAAATAAACGGGTACCACGTGGACTTTGATCTTCCATATCTGATGTGTAATTACAGAACTCTCTCTTGGTCGGTTCTGGCCAGACTGTACTAAGCAGTTTTGACTACAACTATTTATTTTATTTGTTTGCACATACAACATATTAAAAAAAAAATAAATGAAACATTTCTAACATAACTGTGCTTGTAGAGGTTAAGAAGACCACAGCCACCTCAACAATTCCAGTTACTTGTAAGCAATTTACACATACAACGCAACAGATAAATACCAAAAATATGTTTTTTCTGAAAAATAGCAACATCTGCAAATGTTTTTTAAAAGAGTTCAAAGTGGATATAGATTTCAGAGTCTGAGGTAAATCGTAAATTGTAACCAGTCACCCAAAGTTCTCATCTGCCTCTGCAAAGCTGCTAGAAACTACATTTTTTTTCTTCTTCTTATCAGATAAATCCATAGTAAATGCCTTTTTGATCAATGATGTAAAATGTTGAAATTGCCACTTAGAAGTCTCCACCATAAACGCACCGTTTGACATTTTTGCGCATTGCATTATGGAATGTGAAGCCACGGAGACAGATGCAGAGAAGCTTTTCCTTCATTACAATAACACGGCAAAACACCGGAAACAAACAAAAATGGAGTCAAGCGAAACACAGTCCTCCATGTGTGGTGAAAAACACAAGAAATCACAATAAGAATGAATTAAAATCACTTCTATGCATTTGTTTATGGTATTTCACTTCCCACAATGCAATGCGTAAACCTTTTCCGAAAATGTCAACAACAAAAACAAACTTTGGAGTGGCAATTTTGCCTTTTTTCTTTTCTTTTTGTAGTAAATGTTCAATTTATTGATCGATGAGGCTTAAATCATGATTTTTATCTAATTATAAAAAAATATAATCATGGGTAGCAGCTTTAACTTTAAGGAAACCATTGTCCTTCCTTAGAGTATTGATTTTATCGTAGCCTCCCAGAGAAGGAGAGTAACTTTATATAATGCCTTGAAACACAAAGAACTAATAATGCTCCTACTGAGCCACATTTACAAGTTCCGAATCCAACTGGGGCATTCAAAGATCCAGGAGATACGAGACCAAAGCTGTGCACCTTCAGGGGTGAAAAAGTCAGCTGGGCTCGAATTAAAGTTTTAATAAACTGACAATTAAAAACTTTAATACACTGAGCCTTAAGTTTTTGCTCTTTAATTAGATCTCTGTACGCTTGTACTTTTTCCCGAGGTTGCTCAGCTTTCAACACAAAAACATTCCCTTGATAGCATCAGTTTGAGGCCACATGCAAAAGTAAAGGCAGAAGCACATGTTGTAATAGCAGGATAAAGTTTCACTTCTGTGTGAAATGTACAATGCATTACAAAATTGTTTTTTTTTTTATTATTTCAAAACAACAAGCCTTCAAATAAGCGACCTGCATTAAGGCAGATGTAGATATGGAAAACAGTCAATAAACATGTTTGCTCCCTGTATTGATTTTCAATATAGCAGGTTAGTGAGTATGACATCTATGTTGTTTACTCACTAAATCCAGCACCAGAATAGATCAAAACACCTTTTAGAGGAAAGTCTGCACAAAGATGCTAATAATACAACTGGGGAGTCAAAAACCCCAAATGTGAACTCATGACGATTTTTTTCTCGCTGTGAATTTAGATCCAGTTCTTTGTGATAAACCTATTGAAGATCGATAGACTACGGGTAACTAAGTGACATTAAGCGACAGACAAAATGATCTATAGTTCCATTTATCACAGTTCAGCTTTTTGCTTCAATGATCCTTCTCAGTAAATTCTATATTCAGTGTCTAAAGCAGACATGGGCAACTGGCAGCCTGGGGGCCACATGTGGCCCTCACTCTAATTTTTTTGTGGCACCCAAAGCAAATCCAAAAAAAGTTGGAAGGAATATAATATATACATAAACTATAAAGTACTCCCAAAACACACAAATCGACAGCAAATTGGACAAAATACACAAAAACACACACAATTCCAAAAATACACAATATGACAAAGACAGACAGCAACTATCTAAACAAACAAAATTACAACAAAAACATCAACACATTACAGAATAGCTCCATACACACAAACTGTCAACAAAATTACACAAAATAGGAAAATACAAAAAACAACAAAAATATAGAAAGTGACCCCAAAAACACACACATCAACAACAAAAATGGCGAAAATGACAGAAAAATCCATAAAATTACAACAAAAACACAAAAAATAACAAAAACCACACATAAAACAAACAAAACTCTTTTTTTTCTTCTGTATTAATGCTCAGATTGGTCATTATTCTGAAGGCTGACATGATTGTTGATAACGTGGCCCTCGGATCAGATCCAGTCACATTTGTGTTGCCCACACTGGTAGTGTTGCCCATCCCTGGTCTAGAGCTTCATTTAATGTTGCTTTTAGCCTGTCTTTGCAAAATGACAGCTCCCAGTCACCGCCTGCTTGTTGCAAATCTGATTACTATTCATCAGCAGGGTTAATTTCCCCTTCAGGTTTATCTATAATTAAGAATTATGCTCATACTCTCCAACCTATTAAACACAGATTACCTTTGTTTGTCATTTTAAATGATGCGACTACAAAAAACCCCATACTTCAGTCTTTGATAGAAATTAAAATCATGTAAACAGTAAATAATAGTTTCTACTGATTCATTACTAAATATCAGTCTGACATGCCGTATTCTTTGTTGTTTTTGATTTTTTTAATTTGTGACTTTTGCAGGGATGCCAACCGTGTGAAAAAGGAATACATTTACATTCCATTACACTTCTGCAAGGCCATCATTTATTTTTCAAAGCATATAATTAAGCCTGAGGTGAAATTATTCATTTACAGTTATCACCACTATAACTGTTGTGCTAACGAAATAGCTAAATACCTCAAGTTTGAGGGTGGATTGCAGGTGGTTCCATTTGAAGGGAGTGTAATAGGTGAAACCGATAACAGTATTTGTACATACAAACGGGATGTCTACTGTAAGATAAAAGAGATGTGAGGTATTTTGGAAGTTTCATAACCGGAGATTTGTAGATTAATACAATTAAAGGGATATTTCTTCTGGATATTATGATACAGTGTGCAGTGATGTGTGAGGAAACTGTCTTTAGTAATAAAACGTATAGTACTATGATAGACCGGTGGGTTTAACTATTCAAAAGTTGACGGGGCAGCATAACAGCAGGGTATCACCATAACAGGCATGATGGTTGATTGTACAATTATGCTACTGCTAGAAAAGACAGCTTTTGATTTTCTGTTTCTGAAACAGCTGTTGAAAATGCGTTTTGAAGGTTAAATTATTATCAAGCCAAATGTCAAGGTATCTGTATGAATCAGGGTGATTTTGGTGGAATTTGAGGTCCTGAGGGCAGGTTAGTCAGAAGTAGCATTGAGTGTATTTTTTGTTTTTGTGTTTTTGTTTTAGCTCATCCATGTTTGTGAAGAGATACTCATCTGGAACTGAAAGCAGTCTGAAGATGAGCCAGGGCTTGGACTGGGGTAGGATTAGGAGCTATGATATACAGTCATTGGCAAAGAAATGGACATTGAACTACTGGTTCGGAAGTATTATATTGTTGATGTATATGGTAAATAGCAGTGGTCCAAGGGTAGACCCCTACAGCACCCCATTTCTGATAGTAAGTGGCCTTGATTGGGTCCCCTCAGCAACAACGCTGAGGTGTGAATGAAACCAGTTGAGTGAAAAAACCTCAAAGTTACAATTTTTGGAGTAAAATGCTTTATCTTGCACACTTACTTACTTACTGTATCTTGCACACTGTCATCTGCACAACTGCACTTGAACTGGACTGGCAGACACTATACTGTATTTCGTTTTTATACCATTATATTTTACCTTAGTACTTTTTTTGCACTGTTTTAAATTTTTAAATTTCTACATTGTACTTTCCCTGCATGCCCCTGTGTTTCCATACCTGTAAGCTGCTGGAACTGTGAATTTCTCTTGGAGATGAATAAAGTATCTATCTATCTATCTATCTATCTATCTATCTATCTATCTGGTTAACTGTATCGAATGACTTCCTGAAAGACATGAAAATCTATTTGTTTCCTTTCGGAAGTCAACTGGTGAATGAAGGTTTAATCTATGCATTCTTTCTTTCCTGAGCACAGCTGTCAGATCCATGCACCAACTTCTTCTAAGTATAGGCAGTTCATTTTCCAGGAGAACTGATTGGTCAGGAGGCGGGGCTTTTATACTCGCTCAGCTCTTAACTTAGCGCTTAACCTACTTCTGACCAGGCTAGCTGTTCAGCATAAGTTAACCAGCGTCGTAGTACAAGACACACTCAATAAATTCCAGAAGTAAGCACGATAAGAGGAATCCGGCTTTGTAGTACAGGCCTCATATGTACTGTATGTTAGTTGTATAAAATCAATTTGTTATGTTTTCCACTCATTTTATTGTTTGGGTTTTTCCAATGTGTTTTTGGAGTTATTTTGTACATTTTTCTGACAATCTGTTAATTCTTGACTTCATGTTGTGTATTTTTTTCTGTCATTCTGTGTATTTGCATTGGGAGAAAATATGAGCAAGGGCTGGATGGGGCCCTTGGGTTCCCAGTCGCCCATCTCTGAATTAAAAAGATGATACAATGACATGCTGTACGTCTAAAGTAAATAACCACTGTGAAAGTGGTTTTTATGCTTCTTTGGACAAACTGGGACATTTGCCTCTATGTTGTCTTTAATGCTTGCTCATGTGGACCTTAAACAGCAGTTTTTAGAGGAATGTGCCAAGTTTTGAAAATATATGGGCAGTTTCTGGCAATTTTCCAAAATAACTGATTTTTATTACATCTATTTTATGTTTTCATATGCAAGAAACACCTTCAAAGTGTGACTGAATAAGCAACAACAAAAATGTACAGAAGCCATAACTCTGTGGATGCTCTTAAACCTCTGCATGTGAGAGTGAAACAAAATGCCTCTCTGAGCTGACAAAAGATTGAAAAGGTTCAAAAGATTCCAATGAATGGCACCACCGGAGGATGTCTGATGCATAATCTGTATGAGATCATCAAGAGCGTGACACCAATGTGGCTCGTTTTTCCCTTTTCATTGAAAAGCATTCAGCATATAGCCACAAACCTGACAAAAGATGCTTCAATTTAAAAAAATAAATAAAAAATCAATTCTATGTCGCATTATCATTTAAAGGAAGCCTTTAAGTCAGTGCAGCTGAGAATTGATAATATCGAGGGTCATATAGGATGACTCACACTTTATTCGTAGAACCAGAGCTACAAAGAGCAGAGAAACACTGATTGGTTTAACCAAAAAGCCATTCTACAATTTGGACTCACAGGCCTGAGATTAAAAGAATCAAAGTGTTTATTGTCATATATACATAAAGAAACTTGTTTTATCTGTACAGTCAAAATTTGCTGTCCACACTGAATGCCATAAGAAGATATAAAGCAGAAATGTGAAGAAATATGTACATAAATGTGCAACGTCTGGGTAATAAATATATAAATAAAGACTGTGTACACAGCCAATCAGAGCGTTGAATCAACATCTATCCATGGAGAGTGTAGAGAAGAACAGACCTTGACAGACTGTTCATCGGTGAGCCAAATGAAGATAAAAATGTTGTTTTCAGACGGCCTAGACACAACATTGACTGCCAGCCCTATAGTTCCTGGTTCCTTCGTGTCAATAATCCATTTCACTTGAGGTGAACTCTCTACTCCTCTGAAAGTTCATATGGTGGAATCCATCTGAGGATTCTGAGAGATCGGCCCCTTCAGTCGATGACTAGTGGCTTCCAATAATGCTGCCAACGTAATCCAAATTTGCGATAAATCAAGAAAATGCCTGATCCAATCAGCAGAAGACTTGTTATAGTTCTGTCTGGTGGACGTTTTCCACGTCCTCAGGATCTACGGACCCCCCATTGCCCGTAATCCTTGTTGAAAATGTTGGCCAAAAGCGAAGAAAGACAAGCTGATCAATTCCATGATTTAGACTCAGGATTAGGATGTAGATATCTACATCCTAAGACAAGGAGTATCAAGCAGGGAAAAAGTGGGAGAGAGGGAGAAAGCGTCCTTCTCCTCTAAGAGCAAGCAGCAAGGACTACCCTGTGTATTACTGTTCAAAGGTCCTGAAAGATGCACTTTATGTGGCGACATAGTTCTAGGTTACACGTGCACAGGCTGGCAAACGTGCACATACACACACAGTTGGTTACATGTATTTGGTTAACTTAATATTTATTGAAATTCAATTCAATTCATTCCTTATTTACTGTATATAGCAAATATTCCAGCAAAGCTCTTGACAAATCATAGTCCATAGTAAGTAAAAAAGAACCCAACAAGATCCACATGAACAAGCATTTAGCGACAGTGGGAAGAAAAAACGCCCTCCTTTTTATAGGAAGAAATCTCCAGCGTAAGCAGGGCCAGAGGAACCAGGAAAAAAAGCAGGACGGTTTTAAAAAGAAACGTTTTTCAAAAGCAAGGATATGTCAAATTGTTAAAGAGCAGGTGAGTGAGAAATGTTTTCTACATTCACGTCAAATGAAAACATTGGTAATACAGCATAGTAATGCAAGTAAATAAAGCATAAGGAGAAAATGTATATAATAAAGATGATTGTGTTTATATTGTGTATTATAACTGTTTACCAGTTATACAGTGTCGTCTGGGATCAGAGACGGAAATAAACAAAAATTATTACCTGTATATATGGTCTTCACTCTGAAACCTGTAACAGGAGCATTGATTCCTTGAAAGATTTTTTGCATTAACTTAGTATAGGTCTCCAAGGCAGAAAGCCCGAGTTAGCTTCTAAAGCTAATGTTGCACACTATCTGAAAATGCAGGTTTTTCTTGGCTTTTCAAACTGTTTCACTTTTGGCCTGTCCATCTTGTGCACTTACTTCAAATTTCTGAATTTAATTAAAACAATAGCTTAATAAAAATAATCATGGACCTGGTTAGTGTATGTTGTACCTCGTAAATGTACCTTTTCAAAGTGAAAACTCATACTGTCCTTTTCACACTCGGAAGTCTTTTTCTTTCTATCAATAAATAAATTAATACATTTTATTTATCAGCACTTAGTTGTTAAAACAACTACACAAGTCAAAAAAGAAACCAAAAACAATAAAGGTGAATACAAAAATCCTTAACAATCATAAGTTTAAAGCTTGGGAGAAGGAGTGTGGAAGCAAGGGAGGTCTGTCGCTTTGATACTGTTTCACCCATCGGTTTTACAAAAGTGCTTGGATCAGCGGAAAGCCATGGTCCCCCGAGTCCGAATTGCGCCTGCCGGAGACCCTGGAATTCGGGGCTCAACGCTCAGACACCAAGTCCCATCAATTGGAGAGGAGTGTGGAGGTCTGTCGCTTTGATACTGCCTGGTTTTACAAGATATTTACTCAGATATGTGCATAATTCCCGGGTAGAGTCCGAATTCCGCCCCCTGGAGACCCAGGTAGTCAGTGTTTTCGTCAACCAGGGGTAAATTGTGATGAAGCTCTCGCTGCCGTCGGACTCGAGATTTCCGAGAGTATGAAAAGGCTTAATGGCAAAACAATTCTACGATGTCAAATGTGTGTGCTTTGAATTTGAAGCTCACACCCGTGCAGGAAGTTAATGATGCTGTATTTTAGTTCAACAAAGAGAGCCAAGAATGAGATTTTTTTTCTTGACTTTGAACTTTGATTTTTGGTTTGCTAATCAAGAATACTTGAATTTGTATTGGGCAACCGACTATCCCAATTTTCCTTACTGATGCCTGAGCTCTTTTGTATTTAATTAATAGTTTAATTAACAATGTTTTTTCAGTTTAAATGCCTTGTGCATTTTTACTGCTCTATAGTCATCATTCCACCAAGGTATCATTGTCTTTACCATAAAATTATGACATTATTGAATCTCTGTTTTATTAAACTCCTCTGTATCTATAATATCCACATGGCTAGTTAGACATTCCCAACGTTTATTTTTATTGAACATGTTTGCTTGTTTAAATGTCCATTGGGGAGTCAAACCTTCCTCCTCTTTAATTATTAGTCTTCCTATATTTGTATTGATTGGCTCATGATCAATACTCATTAACATTTCCCAAAGGACCTTCCATGAGTCGAGTGTTGGATCAGTAGTGCTTTCTGTGCCTCTCATAGAACATTATAACTTGCCGTCATTTAAACAAAGCCGCCAACATTTTTTCATTAAACAGTGGTTTCATCATTTGGATCAGAAAGTTTTATCAGTCAATAACTTTACCCTGTTCTTGTTCCAAAGAAAGTCAGAAGTCAAAGTGGATTGTTTCATGTTATTCAACTTTTACATTAGATTTGGTCTTTGAGGATTAATGTAGCTACCATTCCTCTATTACCAATGCATCTGTCAATCATCTCCAAGTTGTAACTGTTAATAAAATTCATTAGTTTGGTATGAATTGAACTAGGAGCTAAATTACACAGTTTAAAACCCTTTTACTTTACTTTGTGCAAGCAGAACCGTTCTAAGGGCCCTATTCTCCAGTCTGGACTTAAAGCTGCAGTTTGCAGAATTATGAAGCGCTCCACACTACTCCCTCCCCTCCTGAACTAACTCACCAATCTTTTTGGGATGGCTTGCGTGCACACGCACAGCTGTGGAACTCTTTCCAACTGTTTTCTCCATAGAAACTAGTAACAAATGTTACAATTTTTCATTTATTTTTTTCTGTCGAGAGCCAACTGTTGTGACAGTCACAGCTGTTTGTATTCCACTCAACGCCAATGTAAACAGCGCTCTCTCTCCTGCTGAACACCATAAACGAACAGCAGTGAGCCCATCCCGACGATGTTCACATAATCGCAGGGGACTTTAATAAGGCCAACTTGAAGACTGTACTCCCAAAGTTCTACCAGCATGTCAAGTGTTCTACTTGGGGGAAAACTATTTGGATCATGTTTATACCAACATTAAGGATGCGTAAGGAGCCATTCCCCTCCCGCACCTCTGCCAGTCTGATCATCTTTCCCTCCACCTCTCCCCAGCCTATACCCCCCTTAGACGTAGGCCCAGGCCCACAACAGACAGACTGGGACTTATTTGCATATCATAAGTTGTAGACATTCACAAGAACGGTACTGGACCATATCCAGCTTTGCATCGGGAATGTGACTGTGGACAAAAACATCCGGGTTTTCTCAAACCAAAATCCCTGGATGTCCAGCCACGTCCGCAGTCTGAAACCAAGGAGGTGGACTGGGCCATGATGTAATTTTTTTGGGCTGTCTAGAAATCACGAGACAGAGTTTACCAAACACTTGTAAAAAGTTTCAGCAATTAACAAGGAAAAAATGCTTTTTACAGCAGCTGTGTTTAAATCTTGCCTTCTGTAAATACATTTTATTCCCAACCCATTCTCTAGTCCATACCAGGAAAGACATCCAGTTTGATTTTCATGAACAATGTTTTTCTGCAAGTTTGTCTCTTCCTTTGGTGTCTGTACAGACACGTGCTCATAAGATCAGGGGTTTGTAAGGTTGAGGCAGCAATTAGTTGGAGAGTGTTCCTCTACATCCTCCATTTATTTACAACAAAGGTGTAAAGTTGAATGAACCTCTACAGTAGATTAGGCATTTTTGGAACAGAGTCTGCAGAAAGGCTTTTATACAAGAATAGAAAATGCACCCAATGCCCTCGGTCTGATTGTGTTATTTGATAAACCTGAGCAAAGGAACAAATTGAATGAATCAGATCATTTAGAATCAGCAGTGCATGGTTTATTCTTTAGAAACACTTTGTGTTTGCACTCGTAGTGCTCTGATGTGAGTAAATCAGTTGGATGCTGTACATGTTATAGGTTAATATGAGAAATATCTAGTTTACTAGATCATTTTAATGGAAAATATAATAAACAACCTCGTTTATTGAAATAAAACACCATTTTGCATATGTGCCAACCCTAGAAGAAATACAAACTGGATTTTAAGGAACTTACTTTTTTTATTTTGGGGAAATATTCAACAAACATTCAGATTACAAAATCTTCAGACAAGATAAACTTCAGACAAGATAAACTTCAGTGAAATGCAGAAGACAATTATCGTTAAATTATTCAATATTCAATATAATTCCACGGTCAACTTATATGAAACTGGTTGAAAGCTCCTGATCTAGTTCTAACCCAACAGAGAACCTACAACGTACACAAGAGCAAAATGACAGATTTTATTTATTTTTTAAAAATAATGAAGTTATCGTAGCGAATCCAAAAAAATTGATGTAAATTTTCATTTGACAATTACAATTTGGAGATAGCGGTCATCAGGGAGCCAGCCAGCACAGCACACGAAGCTATGGAGAAGATGAGGAAGTTGGCTGAACCCTGAGGAGGACATGATGCTTGCAATTATCTCAAAGAACATCATCCCACAAAAACAACAAGCAGTGCCTTTACACAACCAGAGTTTAAAATAAAGACCTTTACCTTTATCTCCTTGAACACCAAGGAACCCCACAGTGCAGCAACTAAACCGTAGCCCTACAAACAAACAGATGATCAACATGTAAAGATGCAACTGTTTTAAACCATTATTTCTGGTGCTGTCAAGAGATTTAAAAATTGAGCAATTAATTATGCTCAGTAATTAAATAATCTCACCTAAAAACAGCTGAGAAACTCCCTCAACTTGAGGTATTTTCATTTAAGTTACACTATTGTGGCGGATCAAAAGATTGATATGCATGTCCCGATGTAGTGCTATAAGTTAGAACATAAAAAACACTTTACTGAACACCAAACTTGTTTCTTTTTCTCGCCTTCAGATAAAAATATTCACCCAGTGACTTTGTTCATTTGTCACTCATGAACTAATTCATTTTGGCTCTGAACCCTGTCATCTTGTCCAGTGTGGATTGGAGACAGCGTGCTCGCAGCATGTAGCAGCTAGCACTGTCCGAGTGTCCGCGCTAGCTACTACGTGTTTACCATTGAGGTGATAGCTGCTGCTAGCCTTTGTGTTCAGCAAACTCTTTCTTGCACAATTTTCACACAATTGGGCTTTTGTTTTTCCAGTTGGTGTTTTTAATAATCCAAAATAAACACCAAGGAAAGCACAGCAGTCTGCTGTTTTGTAATTAATCAATCACAATTACTGCGTCAAAGTGACAGCCCTAATGATTACTCCTCCATAATGTTAACTCAGTTTAGAGTGTACGTTGGAATTTGCTTGAGTTCTATTCCTCTTAAAAAGAGATCCTACAAGTCATGCAAAGCATCTACTTATACACACTGGGGTTGGGGTAAATTATAATTCCATAATTGATAGTTACAATTATAATTGTAATTAAAAAAATGTGTTGCTGTCGTAATCTTAAATAATTTGTAATTTAGATGACTGACTTTGTAAGTGTAATTGCCATGAAATTTTATGAAAAATTTCAATTAATTTAAGGCAAAACCATGTCACAGTTCTACACATATGTAGTATTATTAAAATACGTTTCATATCAAGCTTTCACACATTCTATCTTTTTAAAAACATTGAAATCTAGGGGTTTGCTGACAAAAAAAAAGGCTATGCCCACACCATAGATATTAAAACCTATATTTTCAATTATTAGGAAGCCTAACATAATAGATCGGAAAGAAATTAGATTTATTTGAGATATTTTTTGTCTATTTTACAGCTGATTTAGGACCCGTTATCATAAGAGATACCAACAGAAAGCAAACAGGAGAAGTTAACTTTTATTAAGTTATTTATTATTTCAGGCTCAGTCATTTTGATTAATTGTGTTTGAACTTAAGTAATTGAGAACATAATGGTAACTGAAAAATGTAATTGACCCCCAACCCTGACACACACACCATCTTTTTGGTATAAGGCTTTTCAGGAAAGAGGTTTAGATAACATTCACTTCTGAACCTGCTCAGAATGAATTGACATTGGTTTATTTAACAGTGCCTTCAAATGACTAAATGAGTGGAAAGATCAAATAGGGTTGTGGTGATGCGCCATTAAATCAGGCTGCACACCACAAAAACATTACGGATGAAACCCTTTTCTGACCTTAGCTGTGAAATTAAATGTGTTCATTAGATGATAAAAACAGCTTGACATAAGGTCTGACACATCAGAAGCTAATAGAAATACAAACATTGTAGATTATTCAATTAAAATGCAATAAAAAAAAAACCACTGGGATGTTTTTTTTTTTTAAGAAACAAAACAAGCTACTTTTCGCACTCTAGACTCAAGATTATTTAATCAACATTGAAAAACAAAACCATGCATATGTGGTGTTACTTGAGCTTGAAGATTGATTTTTCTGTGCAATTGTACGTATGAGTTTGAGTCAGAACGAAGAGATTAGGCATAAACCCAACAATTGATCTCTCAGATCTATGGACACGAGTTCACATTTGCCTTGCCTACGTATTCTCTGGATTAACATTTGTAAAACACGTTTGACTTTGAAGCACTGTTGTAGAGTGGATGCATGCGCGTCTGGGAATATTTTTCTAGTAAAAACAAACATACGCAAGACAAATGCATAATATTGGAAATAAAAAATACAATCTGAAAAGAAAATTACGACAACATACAATAATAAAGTTATATTTCAAGATTAAAGTTGTAATATTACGAAAGCCGTAATTTATTATAATAAAGCTGTATCTTAAAAAAACTCATGGTATAGAGGTTAAAATTGCCTGTTGAAGTGAGCGCAACCAACACCGATGGCCCTTAAATCGACTACTTCCAACCAGTTCCTCCTCCACAATAAAAGAGGCTATTTGCTCCAATACCAGTTGATTTGTCACTACAACAGTGTTGCCATTTCTTTCATTTCTAAGTCCATTTTCGACTGTACTCAAGCATCAGGAAAGGTTGTACTTACCGCCGTCACAATAGGAAAGGTAATGACAGAACTCAGGTAATTATTAGCCAGGAACCAGCAGTATGTGGCGATCGACCACATCAAGCCAGACACTATTCCTAAAAAGAGCAGAAAGGAATTGTGTAACAATTTATGCAGATGATACAATCACGAAAAGCATTTAGGAAAAAAAAAAAAAAAAAGCCTCTTCAATCAATTCTATTCAAACTAGTGCAGTTCCCGTAGGAAGTATGTAGTGCTACAGAAAAGTGGGAGGTTAAGTAGCTTTTTCATGGATGGCCAAATGAGGTTGTGTTTGAAGGGACATTGAGATTTGTTGTGAAACGTGTATTGTGTTATATATTTTAGCTCTCAGAAAGGACACGGTAGGGAGTTGAACCCCATCTATTCCGATTCCAGTTTGTTGTCCTAGCGGATCCCGCTCTCCTCAGACCGGAACAGACTCAGTCCGGGCTTGTGTCATTCATCCACAACAGTCAGTTTAGATGCATGAGGAATTTGTCAAGCATTTATGAAATTCCTTGCATTTATAGAGAGATAATTTATTAACGGTATCATTGCAGTCCAAACAAACCCGACGTCGCACACCCTTGAACCAAGCAGCAGCCGTGTGCACGTTCCGCAAGCAACAATCACTGTTGAGGTAGGACTGATGACCTCATCACTGTAGAGGAAGAACCAATGTTCCGAAATGGGTGGGGCATGGAGGTGGGCTCTTCAGTGATTGGCTGTTTTAGGAAGGCTGCCAGTCATTTCTGAGGGATGGGGCAGGGCACTGAACTCAGAATATGATGAACAAACTCAAAAGTAAGCAGGAGGCTACTCTGGAGCGTTTGTGTGGAAACGCAATGAAATGCTACAATATTGGACTTACTGAGACTTCAAGGCTAATGAAAGAGTGTTAGCCTGAAACAACAACAATGTTATCACCCTTTGGCCTCCCCCCCACACGACGCCAAGGTTGTGTCTAAATCTCACCATGGATGCTTACAGATCTGACCCCCCCCCCCCCCCCCCAACTGCCGTCTGGACTCTCATCTGCTGAACCAGGCCACATCTGACTGTTTCAGGGAGGAGGTTTATTTTGTCTATGCCTTTGCAGCACTCCACCCACCCCCACTCCCTTCCAGCTCAGGGAAGGTGTCTGTGGAGGAGCGCCCAGAGGCTGCATGCCCGTGACCCCCAGCGGCTGGATATCCTCTCCCCCTCTTTGCCCAGCCCCCATCCCCACACTATATGGTTATCGTGACTGTTTTCTTTGTTTTGCTTAATTAATGTGTACTGAGAGTCCTAGTTTTCCTTTTTCCTGCATCTCTTCTTGTGAGAACATGTCTCATCTCAAATGATATCTCGTTGCTCTGTAACATGTGCATTGACAAATAAAGCTATCCATTCATTGCAGTCCAAACAAATCCAAAGTTGCACTTTTGAACCAAGAGGCAGGCATGTTGAACTCTCAGGTCAGTCTGTCCCTGAACCACAGAGATATTTGAGCTTTTATAGATTAATAAAAGGAATCTGTGCTTTTTAGTTATGATTTCATTTATAAAATATAACATAAAAAAGCAACAAAAAAAAAAAAAAAAAAAAAAAAAAAAAAAAAAAAGACTCATTTGGAATGATTTAGGCAGCGTTACATAAATGTACCATATGTGAAAGCTGCAAGCCTGTAAATCAGGCATGAAATTAGTGAAAATAATTCAGAGATTAATATTGTGAATTTTTACTTCCGCAAAAACATTGTTTTTTAAAAAAATAAATAAAAACAAAAAAACACAGATTGTGCAGGATTTTTAAATGTTGCATTTCATGTTAAAAGCATCAGAAAAATGCTTTCTGTTTACCTGGCAGGACGACTCTGGAATAAACCCTGGGTCTGTTATTCATGGCAGCACAATAAATAGCAAAGTAAATGGTGCTCGTAGCAAAAATGCCACAGCACTGCGGGTACAAATACTCGAGGTCTGCAGAGACAGAAACAACAAGGTTCAACACGCAATATTCAGACCTGAGGGAGATTTGTCACTCTTTCATTCCCACTAATACTTTATCATCTGCATAAGAAACAGTTGATCACAGGGAAAAAAACACTGGGTTAATACCATAGTTTGTGGCTCCATAAAACATGCTGTCGGGTGATGATGAATGGTTCTTAATGTAGAGGATGGGTGTCAGGGCAGAACCATAGAGAAGACCTGCTAACACAGCCAACAGGTAACCACTGAGAAGGAGCAGATAACAGAACGAGAGTTAACAGCTTCATTAAAAACATCCAACATCTGTCAAGCTAATGAACTACACAGCTGTGTGTCACTGTTATTTAGTCGACTAAAAAAATTCCATAGAGGCAGCAGAATGATAGTCCATTGTTCTGTGACTCTGTGATAACCACATTTATTTATCTCAATAATAGTCGATGTTATACAGGAAGTTGATTAAGAATCCTGTTCAACTTTTAAGTATTGAGATGGAATATTATTCAGATTGCAGCAGTACTGCACTGGCTCCCTTGAGCAGCCTATTGGGAGTAAATGACAATTTTGCCACTGTTTAATGCATCAATTAACCTCTTATTTTTTATAAATAGGAACCGAACTGAAAGCCCTAAAGCTTGTTCAGCTGAGAATAATACAGAAATAACTCCGCTCAAGATTTCGAGTGAGTTTTCAATTTTCATATTTGACTCAAGTTTATAAGTCATTGACCATGCAATATACAGAGACTGTAAACACAGTTTTAAAGAAGAATGTGTGAGTTTTATATAACCCAAAATCCCAAAGCTGCAATAGTATACAAGTCAACGAGAGCTCAGGGAGGAGATTGAGGCTGTGTTCAAAATCGCATACTAACCTACTACTCATACTGGGTCTGATGTCAAAATGAGTATGTCATCATATGCAGTCAGTTGAAAACAACTGTTCCATGTTGGACTTCAGTTGACTATCATACATTACATTAGATCAGGGGTTTGGAACTCCAGTCCTCGAGGGCCAGATTCCTGAGACTTTTAGATGTGTCCGTGCTCCAACACACCTGAATGGCTTCTTATGCTTCTGACAACACTGGTTTTAACCAGGTGTGTTAGAGCTGGGAGACATCTAAAACTCTCAGGAATCCGGGAACCGAGGACTGGAGTTCCCCACCCTGCATTAGACAGTATGAAAATATTGAGCACGTGAGAAATACCAGGATGTATACTATATCGGGACATTTTCTCAGCATTCACGATGGACACAAGTCATACTCAACCACCCCATGATGCATTGCGAGTGGAACATGAAATCATCCTGAGTCCGGCTTTCAGCTAAAAATCTCCTTTTCAAAATAAAAACATCTTCCCTCGTTTTCCACTAGTTCTTACCCCCTTGTTTAGAAGTTAACCGGAAGTTTAGTCAGTAGCACAATGGCGGGTCTCTGAAAATCTCCAAAATGTCAGCATAAAATGCGTTCTTGTGAGTTTTATGAATCAAAAGATCACATGCTGATATTCTACTTGGTCACTTCTCTTGAGTTTATAGTGCTTAGTATGGAGGATGCCATTTCTAACGCAGTCTGAGATCTAGATTATGTATTCTGACCAGTATCAAAGTTAACGTATCTGCCTTGAAAGTTTGAGTCATGGAGATGTTAAAAAAAAATAATCAGTGTTGATTACTCCACCCCTCAGTTGTCATCTACATGTGTTTAGTAATTGGTCAACATGTGTGTATTTTTGTACATGTACAGAAAACAAAAATAGTGTACCTCCACATCAAAAGATTGAAATATACGTGTTACATCTCTTCATGCATTTAACAGCTGTACACCCTGTTTTGAAGTGTTATAGGATATTTAGGTTTAATATGAACTCTTGTCTGTAAACAGCACCCACTTCTCTTGTGTTAAACTTTTCATTTCTTCATGTGGTTCATTTGTTGGACAGGACTTACACAATTCTCCTGGTTTTTGGTCCAACAACATCAATCCAGAATTCAGACGAAGTTTGTCCACAACCATAACTGCCTAAATGTGTTCTCTGCAAAGGACGCATCAATAGGTGAAACCAAAACCAGCACCAAGTACCAGTAATAGGCCATTTACAAAAAGTCATTGACAAAAATCAGGTTCTTACTTGGTCAAACAGTAATGGGACAAATTCTGAATTAGTTTGTATTTCCACATTTGCTTTTACAAAGAAGAAAAGCAGGCCGCTGTAACAAAAAAAAAAAAGTTAAAAAAATATATAAACAAACATTTTCCAATGAGGAACATATAAGGCTGAAAGTTACCTAAGCAGACATAATCCAGCTCCACAGTAATTCAGTACTGGCTGAGCAACACCCTGAGCTGCGATTCCAAACCAGCCAAATCTGGAAGTGATTCACAATCGCTTTAGTTTTAGCCATAGCAATAAATCATAATATAGATTGAAAACTACTCACCTTGCACTGGCCCAACCCATCAACAAACTGGAGGATCCCCAAATCAAAAAGCCGAGGCTGATGCCGATTGCCTTTATCACCGTGACAACTGTCATGTTTGCTATAAGCACACGGATGGAGGTGAGCAGGCAGATTTAAATAGTTCAGATGTCCGAGAAGTAAAATAATTTAAAATACAGAACTTCTGTTTTCAACTGAGGAAAGGAAAAGTAGATAACAGTTTAATGAACACTAGTCGCTAAATCCTGAGTAAAGTTTCTGGTTGAATCACTTGAAGTCAATTATTTTAAGCCTGCGTCATTTAGTCCAAGGTTTTTCCAACCACAGGGCCGAGGCACATGTGTTGTGAGAGATCGTCAGGTGTGCTGTGGGAAAATATTACATTTTCATTTGATTGGTCAAAAACTTTTGAAAACTATCGTTTAACAGAACAAAACTGAATTATGAAAAAATATTTGTAGTTATTCATTAATAATGTATTTACTAGTCATAATAACTTATATATATATATATAACATAATGCAATATAAAATTATATACTGTAATGAATAAAAAAAGTAACGGAACAAAAGTCCAATTAATTGTAAGTTCTAATCATATTTCATGTTTGTATTCAAGACAAATTTATTAGAATAACTGCATGTATAAATTAATGACTTTTTATTTTAAAAAAATAATGAAAATATGTACCTTGGCTCAAAATTAGGTTGAAAAACATGATTTATCAATATGCAGCAATACCTCCATCTGAGAAACATTGTCCTAAAGGGAGGAAAAGTATGTGCTGTTCCGTAGAAATACTTTAAAACTTAATGGTAAAATTTCTGTTATTGAAATAGTGAAAGTAAGAGTTTCTGCTGATTTGTTGCATAATAACTGAACACTTTTTTGCAGATTCAATTACAAAGCCCTAATACAGTGGTTCCCAACCTTTTTTAGATCGTGACCCCATTTTGATATCAGGAATTTCTGGTGACCCTTAAAGCCAAGGTAGGTAATTTTCAAAAGCTAGCATGATTTTAATGTAGCACCCTCCGAGAGCTCCGCCTCTAAACCCCAATTTCAACCAAAAATTTAGTGAATGTGCAGAAAATTACCTACCCTACCTTTAAGATATGCCTTTTTTTTTTCGAATTAGCTTTGATCATGTTTGTTATACTGTATTATAAATACAGGGTAGCCAGAATTAGTTGCATTTTAGTTTAACTAGATTTAAAATTAATTTTAATAACTTTAAAACATTTAAAAACAAAACAAAAATGCATATAAGATAAAAAAAAACTACACAAGTTAATAACCCAAACATTAAGTAAGAAGATTTCAATAAAACATTTACATGTTCAAAAGAGTAGCAATAACTGACTTATTTAATCCTACCCCAATCAAAGTGAAAGTACAGAATACAGTTAAGATTGTTGTGTAATATAGAATTATAATTTCAAATTCTTCTTTTTTTTTTTTTTCTTTTTATATATTTCAGGCAGCCCCATTTAAACTCCAGGTGACCTTACATAGGGTTCTGACCCAAAGGTTGAAAACCCTGCCGTAACATTTTGAATGTTCATGTTAAATAATGAAACAGCCCACCTGTAGCCCAGATTACACCCCCCAGCATTGCAAATGGCTGGAACTTAGTCGACTGAAGAACAAGGTACCCGACCATAGACGTGAGCCATATGGCAGCACAGGTCACCCACTGGAAGAACATACCTGTAAACAGTGAAACACACCTGTAGATTTCTCTTTCCATCTGATCACTATATCAGGGGTCACCAACATGGTGCCCGTGGGCCCCAGGTAGCCCACATGGACCATGTGAGATGCCCCCAGGAGCTCTACTCACAAATAAGCTCCATCTAAATTCTGATTTACATTCCAGGATTCAAACTCTCAAAGATAAATACATATGAAAGATGTAATTAGTACTTAGTAGAGGTAAATACTGCTGCCCCTGATGAAGATTTAGTATTAAATTACCCCTCTTTAAATGTTTATTTTCACTAAAACATTGTGAGGAAATGTTTTTAAGTGCCTGCAGATTTGGTGAATGGGTTGTGGTACATATATATAATATGAATATATAAAATGAAAAAGTCAATTTTCCATAAAATATTACATAATGTTAACTTTTACAAATGTTACACATATGATTAGTTAAGTTTTTTGTTAGAATAGTAAAAAGGAAATGATATATTTCTATGAAATGTAATGAAAATTAAACAATTGCACAAAATTAGGAAAAATAAAGTTTTGCATGTTAAAACCAAAATGTCTGACCATTTTAAGCTAATGTTAGCCTTCTTTAATATCTTACCCACTAATTAAAGTGAGACCGTGAATATTTATTATTTAGGAAGTGATTTTCATACTGGTAGCTCTTCGGACTATACAGTACAGTAGCCCACAGTTTCAGAAAGGTTGGTGACCCCGTAATACAATATATATATATATATGATCATCATCAATAACAGTGATTTAATAAAATGTAATCACTATGCAACAATTGCATGAATTAGGAGAAATAAAGTGTTTCATGTTACTTCCTCATTATCTTAGCCTCTAATTAAAGTGAAACCATGAAAATGGAGTATTTAAGAAGTGCTTTTCTAACTGGAAGCTCTTTGGACTATACAGTACCAATGAAGTAGCTCACAGTTTCAGAAAGTTTGGTGACCCCTGCACTATATATTGCCACTTTGGTTTAAAAAAAAAAACATCAAATTGTACTTTTAGAGCAGCTCACCATCTCCTGTTTCAATCCTCTTGACGGGAACAAGAGCACTACCATAAAAAAGCACAGCAACCATGTTCGCAGCGATCCCGTAGGCAAAACGAGTGCTTTCTGTTGAATTTAAGGGGAAATTTGAGCTTTCCTGGATACTGATTTCATCATTTTTCAACCATTTGTCTCTGCACGAGAAACACAACTTTAGTCAGCTTCCACACAATGCTTCGACTTCGCAACAATCTACAATTTACATACCTTCAACGATTTGACTGCTCACCATCAATGCTAGTGCGATAAATAAAAACAGAGGTGGAGAATGAAGCTGGAGCATGGTGAGGATGAGTTTTTTGGATGCTTGTGGGATGAGATGAGTTAAAAAAAGTGCTGCAGGCTGTGTTGGTTCACAACAGGTGCTGCCAATTCTCTAATTGCTCCCAATGACTCACAAAAGCTGCAGCAGAAAAACGATCACATTCAGTCTAGAATTAACCACTGTTAAAAGCCACGTTGGCAGGAAATTCACTATCCTCCACATGATTGATGGGATAAAGAAAAGTTTAGAAGAGATTAGAGGAGATTAGAGACCAGACAAAATAACTCCCTTAAGAAAACACAAAAAAGGAACTGAGAACTATCCAAGCTTTAGCCTATTTTTTTTTACCCAGTAATCTGGGTATTGTAGCCATGAAATAAAAACATTTTCGGAACTTTACATTTGTATATTTCAGGGGTCTGCAACCGGCGGCTCTGGGGTCTCATGTGGCTCTTTGACTCTTATGCAATGGCTCCCTATAGCTTTAAAAAAAACTATTGAAATAAATAGTTGTTTTTTTTACAGACTATTAATGATTAATGACAACAAAATCAAGATATAACAAGATGATTAACCAACCAACAAAACATTATTCTGGAAGAAAATAGAGATTTATATTGTGTGGGAACAGATTAATTTAAGGTTAAATATGCATGCTTTATGTGTGGCAAGAAATTATCAAATAGTTTTTGTAGCCTTCCAAATAAAAAATGAATCTTCTTTATATAACGTTGTGTTTATGTAAGCTGAGATGTTAAGAATTTGAAGATGCATGATACTGTTTTATTCTATTTTAAACTGTTTTTAAGTTTCCATTTACATGATCAATGAAAATCAATTCAAATTAATCAACGTTATTCTACATAATTTTACCTGTATATAATTTCATTCACTGTATTGTCTTCATTGAGAAGGTATTTTTTCGGCCCCAGGAGGACATTAATCCAGGTGAGATGAGACAAAATGGCTCCTTTGAGAGTAAAGGTTGCTCGTACATTTAAAGCCAGAGATGAAAGTAAATACCGTAAATACAAGTACTCACATTACTGTAATTGAGTTGTTCCTATGGGTACTTGTACTTTTTTGAGTATCTTTAAAATTCAGTAACTTTACTTGTACTCAAGTACATTTTAAAAGAAGTGAAGTAATTTGTTACATTTCTACACCCAAACATTACTAAGTAAATTGATGTTTTTCTTTTTTAATTTTTTTTTTTGAATGATCACGGACATTGGTGAAACAACAAAAAAATGAAATGACCAGACAACAATCAACGTATCATCATAGCCGACCACCAGATTAAACATAATGCACGGCACCAAAACAGCATTAGAGTTCATAAATGTATCTATACTTAGAGCCTAAGCATTTTTTTTTATTAATTTTGCACTGAATTCATTGCTGTTATTTTATTTTATTTTTATTTTATTTTATACAGATGCCTTTGTGGAAAAAAAATAATAATCAAGTTCCAATTGTGCAAGATTTGGTCTCTTCTGAATTTATACATTAGATGTTTACTGTATGCAAGGGAACCGTGGCAAGATTTATTACCAAAAATAAACGTTGAGTACTATTTAATTGACCTGCTTTTTGTTCTTGAATATTTTAGGTATGACTTACTTGTACTTAAAGTAAGATTACTTCTACTTGAGTATGATATATTAATATAATATTAGTACTCTTTACACACCTCTGTTAAATGCAAAGCCCTTCTATAGTGCTTCAATTGCAGGGACTATTACATATTTTATTTCTAACTGCTGAATATATGGTTTATATTTAAACCATAAGGAAATCCTGTATGGATGGCAGTTGTGCTGTTTCTGTTTAACTTAAAGAAGAATTATTTTGGATAATTGTTGTGAATTTTTTTTAATTTTTTTTTTTACATGATCACACAATTTTTAGATTTCATTACAGGATTAACTTTCTGGTCAGGTTTCTGGTTTTACAAAACTGAGATTAGGTTAGATTAACTTTGGTTTAACAAATAAAGGATAAAAAGGACAGTTTTTTTTGTTGTTTTTTTTGTAAAGCTCATTTTTAAGTTTGGGCAAAGATTTTAATTCAATAATTGTAAACTTTTAAAAGCAAAGCCATATTTATTTTTTTTTATTTTTTTTATTCAAATATAATGTTAGGTTGTCTAATCTAAACCTGCTGCTGAGATTTCCCAAATTATTGGAAACGTGTCTTGAGTGCCCTCTGATTTATTCTATTTTTAAAATTTTTCACCTTAGTTGTGCCAATTTTTTTGGTTTATTTATTTTATTTATTTATTTATTTTTGTGGTGTTATTGTGGTTGTTTTTTGTTTAGAAAAACAAACAAAAAAAAAAAAAAAAAAACTTAAAGATAATTAATAGGTGTCAACCACTAGATGTCGCCTGAAATGGAAGAACAAGGTGTTCATAAATGGTAACAGATTTAATTTATTCCCATGTTCCAGTTTTCCACAAGTTCTTCAAAAACTTGCTGGTTTAAAAACCCTGTCTTATTACTGAAGGGATATTTGTTTTACTTTTAATTTGTCTTACATAAGTACATTTAGTAGTATGTACTTTTATTTCTACTGAAGTCAGGGAGCAACTTTATTATGTTTTACTTTTATTAGAGTCATTTTTTATTCCAGTATCCATAATTTTACTTGAGTACCGAAGACTACCAGTACTTTTGTCACCTCTGAGTACAAGTTCACCATCTCTGACCTAGAAGGGCCGGATTCGGTCCCCGGGCCTTGAGTTGGACATTAACCTTAGCTTGACAATTTCCAGTGAGGCCCTAATGTGTATTTTAATATTATTATTTTTATTATTAGATAAATAAATAGATAGATAGATAGAGAGATAGATTTATAGATAGCTTTGTTTCAGACTCGGTTCCAAAAAATCTATACAAACAAGCAAACAAAAACATTATTATTACTATGTTTACAGTTGGAGATACATTTTTCCCGGTTTATGAAAACTCATCTTTCCAATAAAGTTTTTTTTTTTTTTTTGGTAAAGCGGTCCTGTCCTGAAACGCATTTAGAAAGTTTTTGCGCTCCTCCTATGGTTTGGCGCACAGACAGTGAAGGCTCTCTCAGCTGAGAGCATGGAGTGAGCTCCAATGGGGAAGCCTCACATTCCCAGGCTGTGCTTTCCCTTCCTAAAAGCCGACCTAACATACGAAGGTGTCGACTTTCAGAAAAAAACTTAATAGTCGCGTCCAATATGTGCAGTGTACTTGTGTTTTGTGGTTTCCTGGGTCGGCAGAAGGCCTGATGAGGGCGGGCATGGATTGAATGACCCTAAGGATAACGGGGCTCTGCGCACCGGTGCGAGCACTGTGGTCCCGACTCGGTCCAACGTGGTCTACATAACTTTAAAGTCCAGACGACGCAAACCAGTTTCATATCCGAGGTACCGTCCGACCAAAGGTGAGAAAGAAAAGCGAGGCGCAATAAGAGCGAGAATGTGACTTTTACGCACAACAAACGTGCACTCACGGAGGTGAACATAGGAGAGCACTTTAAAACTCACGACTTTGATTACAAATCGTTGGATATAAATGCTGAATCCACCAAGGATGGCTCTGATATCAGCTCCATCCGCCTCTACGGACAGAAAGCCCCACCGTGGTTCAGCCAGCTGGACATGGACACCATGCGCTTTCTGGCTGACGCCAAAGTGTTGCGCGTGAGAAAAATCTCACATTCACATCTCTCATCGTCACTTTTCGTGTTTGAAGGAGATTCTGACGTGCACAGGGCTGCCCAAAAAGGCTCCAGACGGAGCGCAGTGTGCGCAGGGCAGTGCGGGCTCATCCGCAGCCCCGTGGAGAACTCCGAGGTGTTCGCGTTCCATTTGGACAGAGTTCTGGGGCTCAACAGGACACTGCCTGCTGTCAGCAGAGCCTTCTCATTCATGCATGGTACGTGCACTGCACAGGAAGGGAGGATGCTGTTTGGTTTTACGCAGAGGTGAAAGTAATGGATTACAAGTACTCACGTTACTGTAATTGAGTTGCTTTTATGCTACTTGTATATTTCTAAATCAGTAATTTGACTTGTACTTATGTTCGTTTTAAACGAAGTACAGTCATCGTCACAGTTCTACATGAACCGTTACTGAGTAAATTATTAGTTTAGTTTTAAAATGATCAATGTAACATTGTGAACTACAAAAAAAAAAAGAAAGAAAAGAAATGACCAGACCACAATCAAATGCATCACATCATAGCCGACTTTAGTTCAAAGGCACAGTGAACATAATTCATATGTTCTTTATCATTTCTAATCAACCTTCAGTCACTTTCTTGGTTTCAAGTTTGGGTTTCAACTAGAGCCTGAATTGAATTAATATTATTTAAAAAACGAATTGTACATCTTGAAAACCTTTTATTTTATACAGAAGCCTTTGTGGGGATGCACAGGATACTGACAAGATTTATGACCAAATATAAATATGGGCGTTGAAAATAGTTTTTACTTTGAGTACTATTTAATTGAGGTACTTTTACTTGTACTTGAGTATTTTTATATATGATATAGTGGACCTGTTGCAATGAAGTAGGAGGGATTCAAATCAAACCCAGCTTGCTGATTGGCTGTAATATTTTCGGAAGCCAATGGCAAAGCCTGAAATTAACTTTTCACTGTCCTCTTATTTTCGCTTACTAGTGACACGTTTTTGCTTCACTAGTAAAGTGTACTCACGTACTGGTAAACCAAAATACATTTTCATGTACTTACATTTTGAGTAGTACTGGTGGAGCTTTACTATGGTTATTAACACTGATATCAATGTTATTCTTCAATGGCTTTCCATAGAAAGCCTCTTATTGTAGAAAAGTTTGTAAAAATGTCTGCAAAACTTTCTGAGGTGAGGATTCTTTCAGTTCATCGTTAAAAGATCTATGATTTTTTTTTTTTTTTTTTTAAAGCAGAGGTTATCAAAACTTCAAACAATAGAAGTCCCAGGTACTGCTACACGAAAGCAACTAATTTCCTGTTTATTTATGTGACAAGAATAACCTCTTGTCCTTTTTCGCTCACATATTCCTTGGAGGAAGCATAAATGAAACTTATTACTTTCATTTGTGTGCATAGCAGCTCAAAAAGCCACAATATGATCATTTCTCCTCATCATAAATAATCCATCTTATATTTAATGTGGATATCATACATCAGTGTTTCCTTAATGCAATGGCACTACAGGGGGTACTTGAGAGCAGGGGTTCTCAACTGGTTTCACCCTGGGACCCACATTTTGCCACGGTCATTAATACGTCACCCACTCTTTTTTTTTTTTTTTTCTTCAGACCAAGTTTAGTTTTTCAAAAGTAGCTGTTGAAAGCACACATACGATCTTTTTAAAACATAAATCTATATATTTTCGTGTGCAACATGCATTCCACAGCATGCCTGTCTTTCAAAATAAAAGACAAGTCCAACATGAGAGCCATTAAGTGTTTATTTATAATTGACCAGCTATCCGCAACCCACCCAGGACTGGTCCGCGACCCACTTTTGGGTCCCGACCCACCAGTTGAGAATCGTTGCTTGAGAGAAAGAGGGAGTGAAAAATTAAGAAATTAAGTGTCAGTCTTGGTTCCCACTCCAGACGTGAGATGACCAGAATGATAAAAAAAACTAAAAAAAACTATAGAAATAAATCTATTCAATAGCCACTAACAGTGTTTTTCAACCGTGGGGTTGGGACCCCATGTGGGTCACCTGGAGTCTAAATGGGGTAGATTTTTAAAAAAATTATTATTCTTTAACAAAAAAGCAAAACAAAATAAACACAACACCAACTTTATTTTCATACTTTTGCTTTGTCAAATATAAATCGAGTTCAACTAAAATGCAGTAAAACAAATACATATCTGAGCTCAAACATGATCAAAACATAATTTGAGAATAAAAATGTCTTTGGGGTCACCAGAAAATCTGGATATCAAAATGGGGTCACAGATACTAAATAATGTTTCCTTTCACTTAAATTACAAAGTGAGATTCTTTAAAATGTGTGTTATCACTCAATCATTCCATCATTATGCTTTATAGGTGTTTTTAAATAGTTTTTTTAAGCAAAATGTAGTTGGACAAAAGGGGGTACATGGATTCGAAATAAGAGAAAAGGAGGTACTTGAGCCAAACAAGTTTGAAAACCACTCTGATACATGATACAGATGAGTATGAATGCTGTGTTTGGTATTTTCTTACAGTTGAGACAATATCCATTCAAAACAGCATCAGTAGACTGTTGAATACTCTTATATTTACTTTGGTCCATTCAAATGTCAGCACACAGTCTGTGGTGTTTATTTTCTTATAACTTGAATGAGCCTGCACAGGATGAATGAGTATAAAAGACGAATGAAAGAAGAAATCTCTCGGCACTTGTTAGAGGGCAGATTACTAAAGGCAGGTCAGAGCAGCCGCAGTTAATCTGAGTGTAATGGTATTAAGGAAGGATAAGTGAACCATCGATAAGGTAATGGATAATGAAGTCCTTTAAATGCTGAGTAAAGGCATGGCCCATGTGGTTTCATTCAGTGAATAAAAGGTATATGCTATATCTAAAGCATATGTTGATACAGTCTTTAATAGAAAAGGTTAGAAATCATTGTGTATTAGAGATTGTTGCATTAAAGCAGGGGTGTCATATTATTTTAGTTCTGGGGCCAAATACAGATAATTTTGATCTCAAGAACAATTTCATCTTCAGTGCTACTTTGCATTTCAATGTATAAATTATATCAAAGAATGTTGTATAGTATGAGGCATAGGAGTGTGACAATATCTGGATATGGCGATACATGCAACGTTTTTTTCATACATTTGATTATTGATATGCTCGCGCTAAGTATCGATTTTTTTAAAAAAAATTTTTGATTCAAGATTTGTTTTATTATTTTCAAAACCTTTTCTGCTTTTTCACTAAAATGTGCAGAAGGTCTTCATAGAAATGTTGTCACTGTTTGTTGAAGGAACCAATATATTGTTTACAGGAATATTGCACTATAATGATGTCACTGGTAAGAAAGACCCTATTTTTTGTTTACAGAAAGCACTATTGGAGATACTTATTGGTTTACATTGGTATGTTGACACTTATTTACAGAAATGTTGCACTAAAATAGTGTCACTGTTCATAGGAAACTTTTTCAATTTATTGTCTTTCAGAGATATAAAATAAAATTTTTATTTTTTCACTTAATCTTCTTTTTTTACTTGTCATGTCATAGGTCGTCGTAGATTGATTTCTGACCAATATATCAGTAATCGCAGTATTGTCATTTCGTGAGATAATAGTTACCATGAGCTGTGTATCGTGTATCGTATTGTATCGTATCGTGAGGTACCCACCCCTATTGAGGCACCAACAATATCCAAGCAATAAGTGACAGGCAGTGACTATATTTATTTAATTTGGGGAAATTTTGTCATTTTGAATTTGTGACAAATTCCATGAAACTCCACTTGAATAATTGTAAAGTTTCACTTCCAAATTAATGTTAAAATGTTGTGTTTTTTTTAATTTTTTTTTATTTAAATTGTATTATTTTGCATGGATGCCAATATTTATGTTTGGATATGATACAGTGAATTAAAATGACTTTAAAATTCTCTGCATAATTCAGTAAACAATTCCCCCGCGGGCCAATTTTGGATGCTTTAAAGGGCTGGATTTGGCCCCCGGGCCTTTAGTTTGACACCTTTGCATTAAAGTAACCTAATTGAGCCGAGACAAAGTTACTGTAGAGGGATGATCATTGAACATTTTGGTTTTTGTATTTTCTCATTGACATAAAGTTATGAATAACATATCAGATGATGTGAAATGGACATGGTTTCTATCTATTTGACCATTTCATCACAACTGTAAACGTAATTCTTAACTCTTTTTTTAATTATTTTTTTTAAATAGCACATTAGGAGGCAGCTGCTAAATAAACGTTCTTTCCTTTGTTTGGTCCAATCATAAAACAAGCCACAATTTAGCATTAATAATAACCCAAAACTCACCTCCAGTTGCTCACAAACCAAGGAGGTAATATTTTCACCAATGTTTATTGGTTTGTTTGTTTGACTTTTAGCAGGATTGCGCCAAAAGTGCTTCATGGATTTTGACAAAATGTCAACCAAAGTTAGACTTTACGCCATGGAAGATTCCATTAAATTTTGGAAGGGGTCAGGATCAACATTCTGATTGTGGATCAGTTTAAAAAATGAAAAAATCCCTATCTCGCTCCTTTGGTGAAATTTTAAAAATGTACATTTCAGTTTTTAAATGACTGATCTCTATGAAATTTCACTCACTTATGTTGGGTTGGTTCCTCAATTTCATAAGGATCGGATAGAAATTAAAATTAAAAAAAGAAAAAACATGTTGGTGCCCATACATTCAGACCTCGTTTATGGTTTTTATTGTAGACATTTCTTTCAAGCCTTTAAAGTTTCTTTATTCATCTGGATTTTGACATACATCAACCAAAGATAGTCTTTATGCCATGGAAGATTCCATTACATTTTGGAAGGGGTTGGGATCAACATACTGATTGTGGATCAGTTCGAAAAATGGAAAAATCCCTATCTCTCAAAAATATCAAAAATATATATTTTAGTTCGTAACTGACTGATCTCTATAAAATTGAACTCACTTATGTCGGGTTGGTTGCTCATTTTCATATGGATCGGATCAATATTGAGCATTTAATTGCAATTTTTTTGAAAAAATGTGAATGCCCATTCATGATAAGTGCTTCAAGATGACTATTGCTGTAATTTACGCTATATAAATAAAGTTGAATTAAATTGAATTTAGACCTCTTTTATGGTTATCAATGGATGTAGAAATGTCTTTAAAGCCTTTAAAGTGTGAATGATCATCTGGTTAAAAAAGCAAAAACAGGAGTAATTAAGGGTTTTCAACTCACAAACTATAATCTATGCTAAAATAAGAGCAGTTTACAATAAGCAACTAAAATAACACCAAGCTTGCCACAACAATATGCTGCAATAGAGAAGTGTTTAGTACAGATTGAGTTTCTTTACTTTCATGTTTCACAATGTTTGTCCGAGATGAGAACTAAGTCAGAAAAGTGTCTTTACTCAACTGCTTTTTTTCAGATGGTCAGTCGTGTCCCGTGGTGTCATGGGATGCGTCTCTGTTCCCCGAGGCTTTCGCTGCAGGCTGGGCCACAGTCAGGTTATCGTGGCGGGAGTATCAGAGCTCACTGAAGCTGAGATGCTGGCAGAAAAACTCCAGCCCAAAGCCTGATGCCGGATGCTCAACAATTCATCACTACGAGTGGAGCAAAGTAGCTCTGTTCGATTTCCTGCTGCAGGTAACGAAACGTAATGGAAGCTTGTGATCACGGTTGCCAGATTTGAGGTTTTTCTGTTAAAATTGCTGGGTCATTTCAACAAAATTTCAGGACATCCCAAGCACTTCGGTGTCAACAAAATTCAGAATTGTTTTACCAATTGTTCTGTGATTATTTAATAGGTAAACTATACATTTTTAGTTTGATCGGATGAGTACTTGAAATATGGCCAATTTAGTGAGGGGGTATGTGTCACTTTTCGTGGGGTACTTATTTTTCTTCCATTTTCAGCTTCCAATATCTCAGGAACTACATCACATCAGAAACAGATATTTGGTACAGTAACACAGCTCCACCTACTCTCTCAGAATTATAAAAAAAAGATCTGCTATACATTGTATCTGGTGGACATGCCAGCCCCTCAAAATTGGAAAAAAGTTTGTCTTGGTTTCGGGCCTCAGTAAACAACTTAGCATATGCCTCAGCTCCCTGTAATTTAATCAGCTTTGAGCTACTGTATGTACATAGACTGTTCACATCACTACTGCATGTGGGAATGTAATAAAAAATGTGATCTCTATTATAAGTTATAGTATAAATATGACTCTTTCTTGGGATATAAAACATTTTTTCTAGATTGTGACTTCTTTTCATTTTTATTTTTGACCCAAAGCTTGGGGTTATTTCACCACTCGCAGATATTGAAAATCCATTGTCGCTTGTCTCTGTGTCTTATAATCATTTATTGTTTATTAGCAATAATAACCAACAAACTGTGGACGTCTACAAAATGCAGTGTTTTGATGAATGCGTTAAACTAAACTATACAATTTTGGGTTTATTAACAAAGAGATTATTTCATCTTTAGCTCATAAACACAACATTGTAATCTCTTTAAGAAGAGATATTGCCAAAAACTGAATCTGTTCAGAAGGAAAAACCTGTCAAGTTTGGAAGAGATGGAGCATTTAGTCCGTCTGTGGCTATTGAGGAGCGACGGAAACAGATTGGGGCCAGTTTGGATGAGGCTGTTGTTATATATGGTGAATTGGCTTAGTCCACAACTGTAGATTTGACTTAATTTACAAACCTTCAACTTTTATCACGGTATTGTATTTTGAGTTTATTTTTGATATTTTTTCTTGATTTTCCACAAAATTAATTTCTCCATCAAAATTGGCCCTAATTCCCTTCCGTATTTATCAGAGTTGTCGAACAAAAAAAAAAAAAACAAACAAAAAAAAAATTGTTTATGTTCAATAACTTTTTCTTAAAGTTCGGTCCATTAAATTTGCTGCTTTTCGATTTTGAACTTCCTGTAGATTCACAACCGTCTGGATCGGAGCTGCTGCGGCTTCAGGCCTCGGCGGGAGGACGCGTGTGTTGAACTGGGCTACCATGCTGAATGTGTCGAGCAAGAAAATATACAACTGACCAATATCGTCCACCGGGATCAGGACCAAAGACATTTGGTATTCGTCAACAACAAAGGTTTCTTCGACCGCAACGAAGACAATCTGGACTTCAGGTTGTTGGAGGGAATCAAGGAGTAAGTCGCAAATATGTGATCAATTCAAAATATTAGGGTTTTTTTGTTGTGTGTATTTAGTTCTGAAATGTAGGGGTGAGTATTGGTAAGGATGTTGCAATACGATACAATATTATGATATATCACGATATATCGCAATATTCTACCCAGTTAATATCAAAATTAAACGTAGAGATGAAAAATCAAGTTGCTGTATATGTTTATCAGAAGACATTGATCATTCAGAGGACAAATTGAGTCAAAACTGTTTGCTTCAAAACATACTATTTATTATTTATTAGTCGTGTTTTTGCACATTTTCACTGAAAAAAAGAAAATGCAGTGTTACACACTGCCATCATAAAATAAAGTATAATAAGTATGTTTTCACTAAAACTACTGTGTAGAAGTCTCAAAGTAACCATGACAACATAATGACGCATTGTAACAACTGTAAGTGAGAACATTTAGGATAAATCACCCTGAGCTACTGACAATGCACAAAAATAAGAAAAAATTATTTATCCTATTGTGTCAGTTTAAATGAACACATTGAAAGCATTGTAACTACCACTGAAATATTGCACAAATACACAAAAATATTGATTAAATTTCCCAAAAAAAAAAAAAAAAATCAAATCAAATTTTTTTAAATAAAAAAATTAGCACCCAAAAAAAATCGCAATAAATCGTGAAATCAATTTTTTTTTTTTTTTCACACTCCTGCTGAAATGTAAAAAAAAAAATTATGAAAAAGGCCCATGTCATAGCAAACAAATTTTATATTTAATTGTAAGTCAAACACTTTTTATGGAGATTTATAATAATGCAATTTTTTTGGACATTTTCACAACCTAAGCAAAAATCCTCTCCCTCAAGCCTACAATATACAGTGAACACAAAAACAACAAAGACAACAATTTATCTTAACAATGATTGACTAAAAGTGTTGCACACGGCCAAAGCATTTTTTTTCCCACACATGCATCGAATAATAATTCCTTTTCTATCACTAAAAAATGTTCAGGAACTCACCTCCGTCTACTCCATTTACAGTTACTATCTCTTCTCTAATCTTCCCTGTAATTTCATTCTAAATTGGAAAGCTTTTATCTTCTAAAAAGTTGTTTTAATGCCAAGAGGAATATCTAACAGCTTTAAATTCTCACCAGTAGGTAAGAATTATCACCATCATTTTACTGACATTGACATTTCAGAAATACCAGAAACCTCATGTTGCTTGTGTTAAATGTTGAGCCCACAGAGCAGAGCCACTGTGTTCTTATGTAAGGCTTTACTTTAAATGCATGATTGTAACTGACCTTTAAAGTATGGATTTTTAGCCACTCCTACATTGTGGGAAAATGCTTAGCTAACCGTGGCAGTGTCCATGACTGTGTGTATGTCATTCACATTACAAGGTTTTTAGATATTTTTTTTTACTTTTTCTTTTTTAAATAATGCTTATTATAGTTCTATATGATGTTTTAATATGAATTAAAATGTTAATGAAATCTATAAGGATTAGTAAAATTAGCCATTTGGGAACTAACTGTGGTTGTTACTTTTTATAACAATACATCAGAGAAAAAAAATCTGAATTTTTTACCAATTGTTTTGTGAAAAACTAGTAAACAAGAAATAATTATAAGGCTATGATGACCTCATGTAGAGGATTTTAAATATCCACGAGTGGTGAAAGAACCCAAAGTTGGGGTCGTACATTCCCACATGCAGTTATGGGCCAATAAATATAGTAAAAAAAATTAAAAAAAGAAGTATTTTTTTCGGATTTCGAGAGAATCTACCCAATAACCAATGCATATATGTGACTAATTATTAGTGATATGAACAGTCTATGTACATAGCTCAAAGCTGATCAAATTACAGGGAGCTGAGGCATATGCAGGTTGTTTACTGAAGGCCCAACAAAATTTTTTCCAATTTTGAGGGGCTGGCATGTCCACCAGAAAGGATGTATAGTGGATCTTTTTGTATATTCTGAGAGAATAGGTGGAGCTGTATTACTGTACCAAATATCAGTTTCCTATGTAATGTAATTTTTTAGATATTGGAAGCTGAAAGTGGAAGAAAAATAAAGACGCAAGGAAATCAACACATACCCCCCCGCACTAAATTGTCCATAACTCAAAAAGTTTTCATCCCTGTAAACTATAAATGTACAGTGTGCTTATTGAATAATTAAGGAACAATTCATATTTAGAATTTTATGAGGCCGAAGTATGTGGGATGTCCTGAAAATTTATTGAATCGACATGAAATGACCCATAGCGCTGGGCGATATGGACCAAAACTCAATATTTCTTTCTCAAAATGGCGATATACGATATAAATCTTCATATTTTTTAACTCAAAGTCTTACCAGAAAGACAATTCTGGGTTATATTTGCTGATGAAAAATGCCACACAGGCACATTTATTAACAAACAGCTGCACAATATGTGTCTTTTTCTCCTCTAAGGGACAGCACGTGTGAGTGAGTTCTGTAGTGTGGCTTGTTTAGGGGAATGTCTGGGTTAGAACGCACTCAGAAATCCATAAAACTGTGCTTTTCTGAGAAGTAGCAAAAGCAGCGACTCCTAAAACAAGTATTTTGATACAAAATAAGTTATAAAATATATCTCAGAAATGTGGAAACATTGTAAAGAAGGACAATGTTTGACTGTACTAGATGAATAATAATAAATACTTGTATGATGTGATTTGTACAGTGTGATTGTATAAATAAAAACAAGTTAAAAAGATATAGATATATCTCGATAAAGGCGATATTTTACTTTATTATATTGCCAAAATAGAAAACTTGATATATCTTGAATCGTGATATATTGCTTAGCCCTAATGACCCACATAGATAGCATTTCAGTTAATGATAATTCCATATACCAAAGAACAATTCCTACCTGTTTTCTTTACTGTTTGCCAAACAATATTTGATAACTTTGGCCGTCTACATGGTAACGCGAGTCATTTACAATGGAAGTCAGGAATGCGGCTGCTACAATATGGACTTTGTGTCTTCCGTCTTTGTCGTCTCTAGGTTCCCAGAGTCGGCTGTGTCAGTGCTGAGAAACCAGAAGCTGAGAGAAAAACTGCTCCAGTCTCTGTTCCTGGACCAGACGTACTGGGAGAGCCAGGGCGGCCGGCAGGGAATCGACAAGCTCATCGACGTTATCGAGAAACGAGCCAAAGTCCTCCTCACTTACATCAACGCTCATGGGACCAAAGTCATTGCGATGAAAACGTGATCTTTGAATTCGAATGACTTAATGCAGATAGGAACTGTTTTATTGAAGCACAGCACAGTCATGCCCTAATTCAGGGGTCACCAACGCGGTGCCTGCGGGCACCAGATAGCCCGCATGGACCACAAGAGGGGCTCTTAGGCCTGTTCTAACAGGAGCTCTCGTGACCAATGAGCTCTGTCTAAAATCTGATTTGTTTATCTGATGTTTATTTTCACTGAAACATTGGGACAAATTTAAATGTTGCAGATGGGAAATGTGGAAAAAAAAGAAATACAAAATTGTTAAATTGTACAAATGTTGCATGTTTTAGTGGCTAGCAAAACAGGAACAATGAATTCCTATGAAATATAATGAAATGTAATGAACCTTTTTAAATTATGGCTAGTTTTCCTTATCATCTTGCACTTTAATTAGTATTTTAAAAATTATATATGAAGTAGCTCAAAGGTTCAAGTTGGTGACCCCTGCCATAATGTGCAATATCTGAACTTCTCTTTTTCTTAACAGTGACTTATCTTCTATATTTATGCACATTAAAAAAAGGAATTATCTGCAAATGTAACTTATTTGCTGCGTGTACCTGATCAGTCAAAGCTCAGTCAGAAATAGTTTGTGTTTAGAAACGTGACCCTGTCTGCCCCTCACACTGCTGTGAACACTCCCAGTAAAGCACTGGATGGGGCTTTGTGGGTTAATACCCCACGTCTGTGCTGCTGAACATTCACAGGACTGTTGTTTTAACCCTTGTGCACCCACATTAGTGCATCAGTGGGGTCCATGTGTCTGCGTGTTTGTGTTTAAAAAAAACCCTCGCTATGTAGTTCCCAGCCAGCCCTGCAGCCTGCGTGGCTTCCTTCATGCACACGTTTTCAATGTCCATGCATTACTAACATTCCCAAAGCTACAGGTTTGTATTTAACAAACGCAAAGACAGCAACAGTTTGGCTCTAATGCAGTTTTGTAAAAATAAGCCCATTTTCAGGTTGAGTGCAATACAGAAATCATAATAACAAGCTTTCACAAGCAGCAGCATGTACACTGTGCAGCTGAGTATTAGTTTCCACTCATTAAAAGTCATTATAACTCTCTGCTTGTTGAGACAGTGCTGGTCTATAAGTAAAAGGCCAGTTGACTTTAACATGGCATAGAAAGCACAAGTGAATTATTTTCAAAGTAAAATAAGATTAGTAAAACATTTAAACCACATGTCAAACTCAAGGCCAGGGGGCCAAATCCAGCCCTTTAGATCAGTGGTTCTCAACATTTTCAGCCCGCGACCCTCAAACTAAAGGTACCAGAGACCCCCACTGTGCCTGAAGGTTGGCAAAAAACAGACAGAAAACGTGGTAAAAAGGGTTCAAAGTGTCAATATTAGAACAATTGGTAGGAACAATTAGTATAAACTGGCAAATAATGGGCATTACACATCATGAATGTGGTTAAACTCGCAAAAATGAGCCATAAATATGGTAAAAAGAGGTTTAAAGTGTCATTAATGGGTCAACATATATGTGACAATTGGTGGAAAGGGTTTATAAGTGCCGAAAATGTCTTGAAAGTGGAAAAAATGTGCAGAAAAAGGCATTGAAATTTGACAGAGAAGTGGCAGAAATAGGAGTAAATGTAGCAAAAATGCATTAAAAGGAGTAAAAAAAAATTGCAAGAAAAAGTGATAAAAATGGGTAAAATATGGCAAATTTGGTGCAAAAAAGGATGAAAATAAGCTAAAATGGGCTCAAATTGTTAAAAAAAAAAAATATTCCTAGCTTATTAAAGGCATCTGGAAACCCCCTCCCAGTGTCCCAAATTGGCTCCTGACCCCAAGGTTGAGAACTCCTGCTTTAGAGCATCAAATTCAGCCCACAGGATATAGCTGGAATCACAGAAACGATGATTCATTGTGTAAAAATACCAAGTAATTCAGTTGAAAAAATCCCCAACCCTTCCAAATAGATGAATTAATTCAAAGAATATTCACATAATTTGCCAGGGCTCAGTTTTCCCATGCTTTTATTATATGATGGGAATAATTTTAATATGAAGTTGTTGAAAAAAAAAAAAAACATTGTCTTTTCCAAAATCTTCCAAATCAATTTTATTAAAATTATAACATAATTGCACAAATTTTTCCCAAATAGAATAAAAAATTGCTCATAAACTCAAGGAAATTTATTTTCCAATACATTGAATTTATTGGGAAGAATAATATTGAAATTGCTCATTTTCCTGTCTAAAATTTGTGGCCCACTTGAGTTCAAACTGGTCCGTTTGGTATTTGGCCCCTGAACTTAAATATGTTTGACACCCCTGATTTAAACACACTAACACCTGACAGAGAAAAAAAAGTACTGAAAAATTTACAAAACAAAAGATAATTTTATACAAAATGATAGCTTGAAATAGTTACACATGAATACAAAACAAAACCACATTTATGCCCGAATCCTACAAGTACAGCTCTAAACAAACTGCACATTTCTATACTAAAGTATTTCAGAACATAAAACAGAAGTGCTAGAATGTATTTTGAAAAGAGCGATCATAAATAAATCCATAGTGTAACACAGGGCATTTGACTGCGTTTAAAATAAACAAAGCGTTTGCTGGGTTTGAACACATTTATCCTCAGGCAGGTTGTTCAGAGCTTCAGATTTCTTTCACTTTTCATATCACACTGAGCAGGTTTTTGCTTGATTACCGAGGCCGTGCCTTTGATAAGATATAATAAAATGGTTTATTTTTGGAGAATAGTTTTCAGTGCCGGCTTATGGCACTGTATAGCTTCAGGAATGGTTCTGTTGAATGTGTTAAATGGCTCTGACATGCTGGCACTTGTTTAGAGTGATGATAAGCTTCTTTCTTTTCTTGGACCGTGTCTCACTGCCTTTCTTCTCACTTCTTCACTTTCACTTCATGAGTGTAAGTCATAATGGGGAATACAGTATTTATGATGCATGTGAATACTGTGATCCACAGACAATGGATCTCTTTATTCTCATCACCCTGCATCTGCACTGATTATCGCTTTGGTTTTACCATGACGTCACTGGCTACAGTCATTTAACGGCATGCATTCATCACATTTCTAAACTAGGATTCATATTTAATGTGTACAGGAAAGCAGAATGTTTCGGGAGTACAGGTGTATCACAGCTGCAGACTAAATGTGTTAAGCTTAGCCTGCGCCAACTGTGTGTGTCAGTTATAGCTCCCCTAAAGACCCATTATGGCAATTAACAGAGGTGTAAAGAGTACTAATATGTAGAAGTAATGTTACTTTATTGAAATTGTACTCAAGTACATTCAACAGAAGTGTAAAAAGTACTAATATATCCTACTAAAGTAGAAGTAATGTTACTTGAAGCACAAGTAAGGTCAAAAAGTAGCTCAGTTAAATAGTACTCAAAGCAAAATTTACTAGTTACTTTCACCCCCCATGTTTATTTTTGCTAATAAATCTTGCCACGGTTGCCTTGCATACAATAAACATCTTAGACCAAATCGGCCACTTATTTTATTATTTTTAAAATAAGATAATTACAATGATTTCAATTGAAAAAAAAAAAAAAATCGCAGGCCCCAAGCATAGCTAAATTCTCTAAAACAGTGCCGTGCTACATGTGCCATGTGGGTAACAACATAATAAGTTGAAACCCAAACCTGAACCAAAGAAATTGGCTGGGCCTTGATCAGAAATGACACGACTAAAAACATATGAATTATGTTTGTTGTAGTGCTTTTGGATGAAATGAGACGGAGTCAAGCTTTAGGGTTACTGGTCAGATGCGGACACAGGGTTTATATGGTCACTGGGTTTTGGAAGCAGACCAGGTTTCAGTGTGTGTGTCCAAGAAATCTGTAGCTGTCCTGTGCTCTCAGGGTTTTGTATGTTGCTGATAGTGGTAGTCATAGCAATGACAGAACCTCCGAGAAGAGATCTTAGTAAATGTTGTCAGTACGATGGTATTTGGCATGCTTTGGGCAGTTTGACCAGAACTGACGAGGAAAGATTCTGCAATCACATATCAATGTTCAATGTGCCTTAACTTACTTTAGAAAATGCATACTAACGTACTACACACTGCACACTTAACAAGTATATACTGTCTACTATATACTATTAGTATGATTACAATGATGAGCGTTCCCACTGAAGTATATTTTCAAGTTTCCCAAGATGCATTTTAAAGCTACAACGACAAAAACCTGAATCACACTGAGGTTAAATATATCTGTTGATTTTCCACCTCTAAAGTTCTGAAAACATTTTAAGTGATAAAGTGGCCAAGTAGAATATCAACGTGTGCTAATTTGATCTATAAAACATCGGAAACAGATTTCATGTCGACATTTTGGAGATTTTCGGAGACCCTCCATTTGTGCTACTGGCTAAACTTCAAAACAAGAGCCCTATTTACAAAAGCGTTTAAAAACGAATGCAAGACAAGGAGAGATGCTTTTGTTTTGAAAAGGGAATGTTTGACTTTTAGTTTGAAGCCGGTCCCAGGACACTTTTACGTTCTGTAGCAGGTGAGTATGACTCGTGTGCCCACCATGCATACTTCAAAAATGTCCCGATATAGTATACATACTGGTAAATACATTACATACTCATTTTGACATCAGACTTAGTACAAGTAGTACACAAGTATGCATTTTCAAACACAGCCCCGGTCTATACTATAAAATATCCAAAGAACAATCGATGCTACGAGCTACTAACTACTCAATACTCACTACACCTCCCTATTCACAATTCTCTCAATCTAACATACTCACCACATATTGCATTCGACAGGTACTAGTTTCTATATGGGGTATGGATAACAGTGCTGGTTCATAACATTTTTACAACAAAATACGCCAATACGAAATACTTAGCTTAAAATGTCAAGAGTTGGACAAGAATAAATCCACAAAACTACTTCATACCTGAATACATTTGCTTTTCACAGAAAAAATTTGTTTGTTTTTTTTGGTTTAGTCACACTTTAATCAATGTTGTGTGCTCCGTTTTCCCAGAGAACCATGGGGCTAGGATTTAGTGAGATTAAATTATTTTTAGCAATACCAATATTTCAGGCTTTTTGGTTCTCATTGATTGGTTTCCTATTTTCCTAAAAACACATTTGTTGCACATTTATTTTAAAATTTTAAGAAAAAAATATTTGTAAAGCATTGGGCACATCACGCTCACAGAATGTCAAAGTAAAGCACTTTAATAAGTGTTGGTACAACAACAAACTTGGTTGATGTTGTAAAGTAAAGCCCCTGAAAGTGTTTGCTTAATGAACTCTAGACATTAGCTGAAAGGCTTCACTAAAAGACCACGAGACAAAACATGTCTTGAAATCTGTCCTTCAGGAACATAAAAAGACTTCAGAGGAGGAACTGAAAGAATGTCAACATGCTTCAGATAAAGTTGTGTCAAATCTGGCTATTTTCTACTATAATGGCAAAATATGGGAATCAAAGCAATACAGAGCTCCTGACTCTCAGATGAATAGAAACGCTTACAAAAACAACTTGTGCAGGTCTGGTATGAATGTAGCAAAGACTCTTTCATCTTCTACTGTATATCCTTTCTAGTCATTTTTTCTGTGTGTGAACAATGTTTTCTCTTCTTCGTCTCATACGATTTCTATCCCAATTTCTTTATTATATGTAAGATAACGGTAAAATTTTGGTTATTTTCCATATGTATAATGAAGGTCGTGAGCCTGAATTCTGGATTGAATTTTTTTCCCCGTGTAAACTCGTGATGAACTGCCATGTTTTCCAGCCAAACACTGATTTACACATGTTTTACTGAGATCGGCCACACTGCCCTATAACCCAGATCCAAAGGGCAAATTATCAATGAATAATGGCTTTATTATTCATTGGCGACTCTTCTTCCAAACTTTTTTTTTTTAACCACAGGAAAGAGTTTTATGGAGTACTCCTTCATGTTTATATTCAAACAGTATAACATTCCTGCGTCGGAAGAAATTTCAATGAATCTGTCTTTTCTAAAGCTTAAGATTTAAACCATAAAACAAAAAATATTTTGGCATATAAAACTGTAATAGTTAAGAAGTCTTAAATGGGTAAATAAATGTTATTTAAGTATTTTCTTTGTAGTGTAGATAATATTTTCCTCAATCTGGATTTTCAGGATGCTGCACAGTACTGCTCACTCCAAATTCTACAAAATGTATTTTAAACAGACGTTGAGAGCTTCAATGATTCAATTCTCGAATATATTCTCTTTAAAAACTGGTTGGCTTCTTTAGCACTGTTTTGCCTCTTGTCTCTCAAAGTCACCATTTTATGCTAAAGGTGGAGAATGTATCCCTAAAGTTCTGTCACATTAAATGGGGTGTTCCCCAAAGCTCATCTTTAGGCCCAATTCTTTTTTTTTTTTTTAATTATGAACATTCTCACATGGGGACGTCATCATTTTCATAGGTATACTGATAATACACAGTTGTACGTTGCCAAATCTCCTAATAACATACAGTCAATTGATGTCCCTTTTACCTGTATTTTCAAAATAAAATCCTGGCACTTATTATATAGGACCTTGTTTACGGTATATTGTCTGTGAAAATGACGGAGAAGCCATAAATCATTGTGTAAATTACCAACTAATTCAGTTAAATATTTCACACACATCCGTGCTTATATCACATGTTGGCAGTCATCTTTTAATTGTAGTTGTTAAAAGAACTAATTTTACAAAGTACTGCAACTTAAAAAAATAAAATAAAAAATCCACAATATTTATTTAGATTTAAGTAAAATTGGTCACAGAATTAAGGAAATTTAAAGTGTAGATGGATTTTGTCTTTGCCTTACATACTGCTACATACCATCTATACATGGAAGTACAAACTACAGCACAATATTGTTGAAATTTCTCATTTTAAAAAACTGCGGCCCACTTGAGATCCAAATTTTTCTTGTTTGGTCCCTGGACTAAAATGAGTTTGACAACCCTGGTCTATGGTTTTAATGTTGTCTATGTTTTATATAAATTGTGCTTAATGTCCCATTTCTGTGTACATTATTTTATTTACCTTTATTTTTCCAGATAAGGTCAGTTGAGAACCAGTTCTCATTTACAATGATGACCTATTGCAATATTTAAGCTTCATTGCAAATGTAGTACATGATATCATTGGTTTACATGGCAATCCATTATATGTGTTGTTTAGTGGTTGTTAATGGCGTTAATATTGATCAAAGTCAATTTAAATCAGACATCAGATTTTAAGGTTCGTTTACTCCAAAATACGGCTTCAAATTTTAGCACTTAATGAAACAGCTTTATGTGCTCGTAGCTAATAGTTATATGACCATAAACAGGTTGTTAAATAATGACCTAGCATATATGCCTTTACCAAAAAGAAGTATACTTAAAGTGCATTATACTTAAGTATAGTTTAAGTATATTTTGCTCAGCACACTTTTAGGTACCAAGTATACTTTCCCAATAAACTAGTAGTATACTTCATAATGTACCATTTCAATACTTCTTGGGACAAAATTGGCCCAATGTTAGTTTACCAAAATCTTCATTTCATATTGCAAGTAAATATATAGGTATAATAATACTATACTATAATTATTATAATAGCATCTAGCCCACTTTCATTTAAATGAATACTTTTTGTTATAATATATAACTTTATTTCACATAGACTTGTTAACTATCCTACCAAATAAACCTGTGGTTCTTTGTTTTGTTTTTTAAATAAAAAGGTACAACTTCACAAAAAGAAAAAAAAAAAAAAAGTGTTGCATTTTATCGATATAAAGCCATTATGGATGTGGAGCGAAAGTTATTCATTTTAATGCAATCACTAAAATCTGCACATTCACAAGCTGAATATACTTAAAGGTAATTTAAATATTTTTACTAATTATATCAAAAGATTCAAGTATGAAGTAAATATACTTGTACTGTAACATATACATTTCAGTGTACTGCAAGTATACTAAAGTGATGCACTTTTAAGTGTATCTCTGATAAGTACATAAAATGTAAACTGAAAGTATAATTTTATATTTTTAGTTTAAAATAAGTATACTCTATGCACACTTAAATAGACTTCTTTTTCATAAGGGTGTTCTTGCCTCCTAAAAGTGTATGATTAAAATCAAAGGAGAAAGAATCTGTGAGAAGGAAATAAACACCAGATTGTAATCTGAAGCGTGACCATGAGCAGAGATATCTGACACTGGATTAAAAGGAGGAGCATCTGTTCTGCACACGCTGGCATCTGAAACATCTGCTCTCCCACAGATACATAGTGGAATCAAACAGTTGTGAGCCGAATAGTTCACAAACTATATTTAGAGATGTTGCAATGAGAGAATGTGACATTTAGTGTGTGCAAGAGACTTGGTTCAAACATTTTCCTCTATCACATCACGGAAAAACCATGCAACCGTTCATACTTTTTGTGTTCCTTGTGTCAACAAAGGGCCACAAGGTGTTTTGTACATGCACATATGTCCGACTCAGCCGACATTGTTAATCTCTAATAATCACTGCTATTGACAATCATCTGAAGTCATTGAATATGGTTTAAATACAGCTAATGCTGTGATGTATCTCCAGTAGCTATAGCTAATGAACACCTGGAACCATAATGAGAAAAACTCAGACTGCAGCAGGAATATTGAAAAAAAAAATGACAATTTGTGGGTGAAGAAATCATTATTTTCCATGTTGTAAAAGAGTAAAACCGCACTGTTAATATGACACAACATGCTTCTGGGCCACTGGCTGAAATATGTAAATAGCTCACAGGGAGGCACCAAGCATTCCTCACCTACTCCATTTCCAACGGGTCTATTTGGAGTCAAAACTGTCCCAGCAGCAAAACTCAAAGTCAGGTCTTAAGTTTTAAATTATTAACAAATCACAGTGAAAATGGCAATGAATCTTGTTTTACTAACTTAATAAGAATAATGAAGAGCGGACAGAGGTTTTATCTGGAAATAAAGCTTGTGGATATGAATTGCAATAAAACAGAATGTTTCAGAGTGAACTGAATTTAGGAGCAGGTGGTTAGGCAGAGGACATATTAATATCACTCATCGCTTGACACAAAGGCACATTACAAACATACACACAGAGCTTAAATGAAATAAAGGCTTTAATGACTGATAACAGGAATGTTGGTAAAGTCAACGATAAATGCACAGAAGCTCCTCCTCTGCTTCAATTCCTTATCTTTCATCGTCTGACAGTTGCTGCATTTCCAGCTGATCAGGGGCAACCTGCCACATGTCACTGTTTTCTACCTCTGATCAAGTAAAAAAAAAACCCTCATCCATAAAAAATGAGCAAAGCCTGGTCGGGAAATAGCTGGATGGACAAAGCAATCTCAATGGGTTTCATTACAAAAATAGGAGCAGCTGTTCATCTTCATCTCATCAACCCATGGTGCTTCTTGGCAATGTATCATGGTGGAAAAAACTTTAAAAGACAATAACATGGTTATGGTGCACAAAAGGGCATTTCTGAAGAGGTAGGAGTAGAAGTTTTAGACCAAACTTTTACATTACACTTTATTTCAAAATAGTTGACTATTAACAAATCATTCCATTTTCCCTCCCTAACTCCCTCTCCCCTGTTCCTTTCCACCCACTTAGGTGGTAGCTTCCTTTTAATAAAGTTTTTATTACCTTTCTTTAGGGAGGGCTGGTGATGCTCACAATTATGCAATAAAATAAAAGTATTCATTTAATTGCAATACTAAAACATGCAAGATTGCGTTACATGTCATGTGGACTTTCAACAGCATGTGAAGACAAGTAAAAAAAATGATGAAAAGAAAAAAGGCCAAACTTGTAAAAAGGAGGAGTGTCCATTTACTGGTACAGTGGATTGACTGTTGCTCAGCAGTCCAAAGTCCTTTTTACAGATGAAAGTACATTTTGCATCTCATTTGGAAATCAAGGTCCCAAAGTTTTCTGAAGTCCACAGTCAACGCAGCATCTACCAGGGCATTTTAGAGCACTTCATGCTTCCTTCTGCTGACAAGCTTTATGGAGATGCTGATTTCATTTTCCAGCAGGACTTGGCCACCTGCCCACACTGCCAAATGTACCAAAAGCTGGTTCAATGACCATGGTGTTACTGTGCTACAGCAAACTGGCCTGACATAGAGAATCTATGAAGTTCAAGTCAAGAGGAAGGTGAGAGACACCAAACTCAACAATGAAGATGACCTGAAGGCTGCTATCAAAGCATCCTGGGCTTCCATCACACCTGAGCAGTACCACAGGTTGATCACCTCCATGCCACACCCCATTGATGCAGGCATTCATGCTAAAGGAGGCCCAACCAAGTATTGAGTGCATAGAAATGAACATACTTTTCAGAAGCCTTACATTTTTGTTTAAAATATTTTTTTATTGATGTTGAGTAATATTCAAATTTTCCGAGACACTGAATTTTGGGTATTCATTTTCTGTAAGCCATAATCATCAAAATTGAAATATTTCACTCTATGTGTCATTAGCCTATATCATATATGGGTTAGACTTTCTGAAATGAGTGACAAAAAATATTGAACATTTTCATGATTTTCTAATTTTTTGAGATGTACCTGTAAATAGTGTTGAGACTGAGCACACCTGGGCAAGGACAAACACACACACTGGCAAGACTGGAAGTGTAGAAATAGAGACAGAAACCCTGACCCACTGACAGAGACAAATAATTTACTCTACAGTTTACATGCACGACAAACAAATACACAACCCATGAAAGGAGTCATGCACGGAAACGAACACAAGCATGATTCAAACATTTTATAAAACCTCACAAACTTCACCACTTCAGGCTTGAGCTAATACAACAGTACTGTTTATAAATGTGAGAATTTAGGACTTTCTTCTGACCTTTCAACATGCTATGCTAGCACCTGTAGCTGTTGAGGCTAGTCTATTTACCATGTGTTGCATCACAGTATTTTAACTATGAGCCCAGTGCAAAGACTGAGCATTCGTACTATGGAGCTCTGTCAGGTTGTCTTAACTTTTATTCAGTTTGTTTGAGTTGTTATGACATTCCATCAGACGAGGGAGCCCAGAGACAAATCTCAGCTAAGCCCTTCCATCTCAGATGTATCGGCTATATTAGCGTCTTTTCTTGCCATTGGCGAATCAGCACCAGCTTTGTTGTTTTAAAATGCTAACGAGGACGGATCAAGTATTGAGTATTGTGCACTTAAAATAGCACTTTAGATTTACTGTGCAGTCAGGCAATCTGCAATATAATTATGCACCTATTTTAACACGTCAGCACTCCACACTTTATTCAGCTCTTCGATGTTTAATTTTAGCATTTAACACTAGTGAATAACCTATGGTTCCATGATCCTTGGCCTATATGTTTCATAATCCACTATACTGTTTTATTGTTCTTGCTTTCTTTTTTATTTTCTGCCCTATTGTGTTTTCAATGACATGTTTTCTCTCTGTAATTACTACTGCTGCTCATACTAGCCGTGAAGGCAAACTGTTTTACTTGTTATTGCTGTTGTTTTATTGATTTGTATTATCTTATGTTGTTGATATCAACCTCCCGAAGGGAATAAAGATGGAAATTAGCCGTTGGCTATAATCTTCCATATTTACATGTATATGTTCATTAATATGTAATATTTGTCAGTCATGGCGTGCAGCATGTAGCAGTTAGCACTGTCAGAGTGTCCACATTAGCTGTCCATGCTAGCTGCTACATGTTTAGCATTGAGGTGGTAGTGAAAACTACAAAGCTCCGGTGGTAAGGCAAACTCTTTCTTGCACATTTGCACACAACTAGGCTTTAGTTTTCCATCCGGTGTTTGTAAAAGCCAAAAGTCTGTGCATCAGTATTATGGGTATACCAGGAAATGAGTGCTAACAAAAAAAAAGCAATTAACAGCGTTATTTTTTTTAGCACGATATTTTTTTCCTGTAATAATTAATTGCATATAACGTGTTAAAGTGACAGCCCTAGTTTATGGCATTGATAGTGTGGGAATAAAGTGCCACACAGTGAATAACTGTAGAAGATTTTTGGCCCAGGGTGGAATATTAACATGTGAAAAAGATATGTAGCTGCTAGCATAAACAGTGCAAACCAGGTCTTTATTGTCCTCGGTTAACCGCTCAAGCAAAGAATGCATGTTTCTATGTTGAGCGCTAGTAAAACCTTGGCCTAGGTCAGACCAACACTTTTTTTTAGAAGTAGAATAACTATAAATCTAAATATGTCACACACACTAAAATGTTCTTTCTTCTTTTGAATCATGTAAACGTCAGACCAACAATATAAGACATTCTCTCTCTGTAGTTTAAAGAAATAGATAAAGAAGGATCAGATCGATGGGACTTTCATCTTCCCACCCTTGATAGATTAAAGCTGTAATTCTTCTTGAACATCTGTGAAAACAAGAAGCAGTTGGGTGAAATCATTCAAATCAGTGACGACAGGACTTTTAAAGATGGTATAATAATTTATTTCACATTTCACTGCCAATTTGCAGTTTTGAACTTAAAAGCTCAAAAATGACAACCTCACAGTTCATGTGAGAATATTTAATTGGTGCTACATCCCTCATATTTCACCTTTAAAAATACTTGTGCTGCTAATAACATCTGAAGATATTTTATAGATCTGCTCCAAGCAATTTATTGTACCACACATTGTGAATTTTAATTGCAAGATCTATCAAAAGACCAAATAAATACTAGAGGTTTAGTTGGTTGTTTTGTTCAAAAGTCCTTGTAAAACCCACTCGTCCAGGACCCTTCAAGAAGTTAAGAATTGAGGATATACAACAGGTGGCAGATGGGTTCAATGACCTCTTCATAAATATTGGGCCCAAATTAGCAGGAAAAATGTAGTCTCCTCTGTCAAGAGACGGAGGCAGCAAATAGATATCGTAAGATATCAAAAGACTGGAACAATCTTGATATGACCCTGGCAAAAAGTATTATGGGTGGCATCAATGATCCGCTCACATATCTTTTTAATTTGTCTTTCAAAACTGGTACATTTCCAAATAAAATTTAGGTTGCAAAAGTTATTCCTCTGTACACAGATGGAGACAAGCACCAGTTTACCAATTACAGGCCAGTTTCATTACTTTGTCAATTTTCAAAAAAAATTAGATTTGTTTCAAGGTTGGACAGTTTTCTAGAGAAACAGAAATTGCTTATTGATAGTTGGTATGGTTTTAGGGGAGGTAGATCAACAGCACAAGCTTTAATGGATTTACCAGAAGAGATCATGAGTGCTATTGATAATAAGAAGTTTGCAATTGGTGTATTCATCGATTTAAAAAAAAAAAAAAAGCATTTCCTACAAAAGATCATGATGGTGAAAGAACAGTATGGGGTGAGAGGGGTTGTTTTAAAATGGGTAAAAAGCTACATCACGAACAGTTTGGTGACATCAAATCAAGTTACTCTAACATTACCGATGGGGTCCCAGAGGGTTCAGTGTTGGGTCCAAAACTGTTTATTCTATATGTAAATGACATATGCAGAGTAACAGAGAAATTTAAACTTGTGGTTTTTGAATCAGCTTTATTTGTCATTGTGCATGTTACAGAGTTTAACGTGAAGAAAAAAGGAAAGAATTGCAGCCAGCAGCTGGGGGGCGCGCACATGCAGCCTCTTGTGGGCACTTCACTCGCCCCTCCTGTAACTGGCAGGGAGAGAGGGTGAACGGGCCAATGAAGGCTTTGAAATATAATCCCTTAGCTTCATTCTGATACAGTCAGAAGACATGTGATGACTTTTAGTAAATCTGTTTCAAAAAACAAAGTTACATGCGGCGGTGGGGGAGAGGAGGAGTAGGAGGAAGGGACGGAGGGTCTTTCTGCACAAACATCCTGGTGGATAGTTGAGAGCGCCTTGAACGGCTGGCTGTGGGGAGCCAATGATAATAAGCAATTTGTTTTTGATTCAGGCTAGCACACTTTCTATAGCCTTGAGTCCTGGTCTCCAGCAGTAATCCAATAAGGTGACCTTTAACTTGCAAGTCGAGCATTCATCTTCACCAAGTTGGATTCAATTCAGCGTAAATGTTCCAAAGTAGCCTCCTGCTTACTTTTGAGTCCGTTCATCGCATGAGTCTGAGTGGTGAGAGCCCTGCTCCATCCATCAGAAATGACTGGCAACCTTCCCAAAACAGCTGCCAACGTAATACGGACATTGCGATAGGTCAGAAAGCTGCTAGCTCCAATCAGCAGCATGCCTGCTACCATAATTCCAATCATTTAGATGTCTTCTACATACAGTACGGAAAGAATGGACATACACAAGACCAGCCACTTTTCCCAAGAGTCTAGCGTGTATCTAGCAACAAACGTACTGCGCGGACAGGCGGGCTCAACTCTGCCCATTCTTTTTGCCGTAAGAATTTGATCGATTGCATTGAGAGGCCAACTGATCAACTCCCTAATTTAGTTTTGTTTATAGCGATGTAGAGAGAGGCTCCTATTAGATTCACAAGACCAGACAAAACAAGCAGCAGCAAGGTCAGATAAGGGTGGAAGAGAGGAAGTAGAGAAAATGCGACCGCCTTTGTCAAGTACAGGAAGAAAGAGATAAATACTGTTATATTTCACTTTATTTACAAAATTAGATTCTTTAAGATGTGTTTTGTCACTCATTCATTCCATCATTACGCTCCATAGTTGTTTTTTCACTGAATTCTTAGTAAAATGTTCTAGTGGGACATAAGGGGGTAGGCTACTTGTATTCAAAAGTAAGAGAAAGAGGGGTACTTGAGCCAAAAAAGTTTGAGAACCACTAATTTAAAGTAACTCCAAATAAGAAATAACTATATATAACTATATTATAGAGAAAATGTGAAGAAAAGCACTGCATAAACCTAAAAAAAGAGAAAATTCAGAGAACTCAAGTGTGAGATAATGTAAAAACTGTTTGCTAGTGATACATTAACCATGTTTTATGTTATACACATGTCATTTTCTGCACAGGTGCTCTTTGATGTTAAACCACATCTTCTCGTCTTCTTTCTCATGATACACCCTCTGAATTACAATATTACCCATTGCCTCACCAGAGGAGTCAAACAAATCTCCAGCAGCAACACCTTCCTTTAAACTGAAAAACAGGGCTGGAGCCCACGTTTCTTCCTTCCATTGGGGAGGAAAAAGGAAAAAGTGTGGCTCCGGCACTCCTCCAAACAAAATGGCAAATGTTACCCAAGGCAGGAATCCAAACAGGAACAGGCTGGACTCGGGTTGAGATGGAAGACAAAGCAGGGCAGAAAGGAAGTGGCTGAGACCAACTTTTAAATACATCAGCGTCAACTTTGGCCACAGAGCATGCAGTCACTTCAGAAAACACAAAATAACACAGTTTGCTTTCAACTTTGTTCTTCATTTTTATATTCAGCACAACCCTCAAACTGCTCTCATTTAGCGTCTATGTTACATTTATTTGTTAATTGGTTTTACAGAAATTTTAATATTACACATATTCCTATTGTTAGTTTAGAAGAACATTTTCGCTCCCGTGTCAAACTCAAGGCCCAGGAGCCAAATCTGGCTCTTCAGAGCAACTGATTTGGCTCACATGGGAAAGAGAAAACATGTATCATTGTGTAAATTACCAAATAATTCAGTTGTAAATTTGTTGTTGAAAGAACTCTAAATTCTTCTCAAATTCTTCCAAATTAAATAAAAAAAATAAATAAAAATTCGTCAAAAAATAAATAAATCACTGGACATTTAAGTATCTGTCACTTTGTCTAATTTATAACTGGAAGTGCAAACTTGGGCACATTAATGTTGGAATTAAAGCTGCGGCCCACTTGTGATTGAACTGGTCCCCTTTTGGCCCCTGAACTAAAATGAGTTTGACACCCCTGTTGTAGATTTATATGTTTTGCCATTTCCATAGCTATGTTTGGGTACATATCATTGTAAAGGAATCCTAGAATCTGTCTATGTGTTGAAAGAAAAATGTTTTAAAATAGAAAACTTGGTCAATAATTAATTAAAGGTTGAAATAAATTCAGTTTAACAACATGTTCGATTTTAAAGAACTAACTTTATACGAAAGAAACTCTGTATCTTTGCTTCCATGTGTGATTTGTCCTCGTTTGGAGAGTTTGTTTCAACGTTTCACAGTGAGTACAAATATGAAGTGTATACATTTTAATCTACTGTAAAAGACAGTGGGACGTTTTTAATTATGGACTGACGTTTGGCTCACTTTGACCCCTTTAGAAGCAACAAATATTTTTGTTTGAAATCTCGTAGAAATGTTACAAACAACTGAAACCACATTAAAGGAACTCATTGATTTATTTCTGCAGACTTTTTGTGAAAGAGTAGTTTGAAATGACAGGCAATAAAAAGGTAGAAACTGCCATCTAGAGGATTTTATAAGGAACATCAAGCAGAGGTAAATCATCCAATAACACAAATCTACTGATAGATATGAGATAATAACACAATTATGTGACTATCAAAGCAAGATGTAAAACATGTATGAAGGCAAGCATTTAGCACTGGAGTTTTATGAAATGTTTGAGTCATCCTGAAATCTGTTAATGAATATCTTTCACTATTTTTATCACTTATATTTATATAAAGCCTTTAGATTGATTGTTACTTTAGCTCTTGATGAGTATTTACATACTCCATTTTCAATAGGCCGACTGTAAAAGTCACTGCAATCACGTGAAGAAGTATAAAAAATATCTAAGGGTGTGGTCATGATGTGTAATGATTATATTAAAATCAAGGTGAGCAGATGGCCCTAAAATTAGCTGAAAAGTGTTGAATATGAATGTCCAGTTACATGTATCTAATGTGAAAAAAATAATCATATAATAATAATACTTGAAACAATATGTCTGCTTCATAAATGTCAGTTATCAGTTAATGTTATTACATGTTTTTTTTTTAATTTTTTAAAAATTGTTTATACATATCGATTAGCATTAGGGATAAAACAGTTATAGTATTTATTATTATCAAGTCCCTTTCACAATATGTTGTGATTGTATTGTTGGTTCCTTTTCTGTTAATATTTATGAATATTTTGTATAATATCAACTCTTATCTGAATCACCAATCATTTTGCCATCTTATGCTAATTGAAATGTAATCTAGTACAAAACAATAGGCTGGGATAATTGTTATGTCTGAATAGTACACAGTGTATTTTGCAAATGCAGGCATTTACTGAGAAACACTAGCAATCCCAGGAATCATTATGTAGCAGAAAAACCACCTTTGTTTAGAGAAAACTTGTATTTTTACTCATATAGGCAGAATAAGTGGCATATTGAAAAATAAACAATAAAATAAATAAAGAACTCAAGATAAAACAAGGTTTTATTTAATGAATAAACATTGTTGGTCATTTTAGCACAAATATTTATCTAAAAGATGAAATAACTAACAACAGAATATACTCACTAATCCATGATCCTGTAGCATAAAACTCAAACAACTGTGCTTACAACAAGACCTTAACGCATCTGTGACCGTATTACAAAAAAACAAATAACTCCATGACTATATACAGTATATATATATATATATATATATAAACACAATTTTCATTTTCCTCAACTCCTGAATTCGAACAAAGTTTCTGATACACAAAACATGGATCAAAGCATTTTAGGAGCAGAGATTTTGATTAAAAAACAAAAAACAACATAAAATAAACAAAGGAGGCTAAATTCGCCCAAACTGTCAGCATAAGATAAATAGGAAAATAAACTATAATTTCATGTATTGATAAACAAACAAATAAAATGAATAAGTAGTCGGCAATGGCTAAGATAACAAACTTTGATAATAATAATAATAAAACAATCCTCAGCAACCTTTCATAACATTAATAGCCAATGTACATATTTTGCTCAGTTTTGTAAATACTATACTTATCATCTGCTGCCGTGGTTTACCTGATAGAAACAGAAAACACCAGTCACCATGATGAAAAACCCAATGTCAACACAAACACACAGTGGTTTCAGTGTTGTTCTGTCAGTTCCGGTAGTTTTCTGACACCATCACTTTTCCTCTGGGAGAAAATACAACTAGAATTACCCCAATGTCCCCATGTCTTTGCTGCCATGCAGAAATACTCTGAATACTCTGCTGACTCAGCTGAGCTAATGACAGTGACGAACTGACTTCTTTCCTTTTTTGTTTTGCTGATCCGAAAAAAGAAAAGGTTAAAAAAAATCCTTTTTAAATAGAAACCTGCAGACACATTTAGTTTTTTTTTTTTAAATCCCTTGTAGGTGTTAATATCTGTTTATATTTGCATTAAAAATCAAAACAAAACAAAAAAAACAACACATTGACAAACCTTTGTCACTAAAATTTACTTTCATGTGACTTTGGGAGAATAAATAATAAATTCAATATAAAACAAGAAGATTAGTTCTCATTATAACTCACAACCTTTTCCTAATTGTCCTAAATCTAACTTAGATGTATACATGAGAAAATATTAAATGTAAAATTACTATTTTACAACTATTTTAAACATTTTCTAAGAAAAGCTGTCCCCTTTGAAGATACCTCAAACAGAGTAAAAAAAAGCAAAACAAAACAAAACAAAAAACAATACAAGGGCAATAACTCCAGAAGAAATAATTGTGCACTTCTAATTTTCGAACTCCATCAAGATATTCATACCCTGAAGCCACACACCTAATTTGGTTATTCTATCTTAAACGGTTTCTAAGAAACGCTGTCCCCTTTGAAGATACCTCGAACAGAGTAAAAAAAAAAAAAACAATTCAAGGACAATACATCCGGAAAAAATAATTGAGCGCTTCTCATTTTCAAATTCCATCAAGGTATTGACACCCTGACACCACATATACACCATATATATATTATCATTTTATTCACATTCACAATGTGTGTTCATTATTTGCCAGTTTAAACTAATTATTCCTACTTTTTTAAATAACATCACCATGACCCCCTCCTCTCATTTCTACACTTTAAAGCCAATATTGATACTTTAAACCCTTTTTTAACACTTTTTCTGTGTGTTTTTAGCCACTTTAATTTGTAACAGTTAACCAATTTCTGTGGTTTTTAAAATCCTATTTCACCACCTTTTCCAGCATTTTTGGTCACTTTTAACCCATTGTATTTCTTATTAAAACAAGGATTTACATCCTTATTATAACTATATACTATGGCGCAAATAATAATAAACTTCCTGGATAACAGTGAATATTATTCAGATAAATAAATAAATGTGGTTTTTCATAGAATAATGGACCATTGATTTTATGGATGGGCCCCAAAAATCTCTCCCCTTTATCCCCCTTATAGATGGTCCTGTCTCCACATGACTGTTCTTCAATGTGTTTAACCACCTTCAGCTACAGTAGTCCCCAGTCTCTGGCACCTTTAATTTGGGGGCAGCAGGCTGAAAAGGAAAGAACCACAGTTTATTTCCCAACAGGAGGCACTGCTGCTCTTCAGTTTCTCTCAATGAATAAAAAAAGAGGATGAAAGCGGGCAATTCACAGGACTTCAAAGGATCTTCAATGACAGAGAATCAGAGAGATTGTGGTAGAAAAGCGATAACTTTCTAGCAGAAAAAAGCAACGGGTCACAGGATCAGGAACAGGAACAAGAGGCAAAGATTGGTTATAGATGACATACTTTACAATAAGACTCACTATGGCTTTATTTGATGGAAACTAACCTTCACCAATGCTGGCTTCCTGATTACAATACTATAGGCGCAAAAAATATTATCATAGCTAAATATTAGAGGTAAGATGATACACTGAGTTGATGATACGATACACAATAATGGACTCGCGATAAAGATGTGATAAATGTTCTTGAAAAGGAAACAAAAAAAGACACACACAACTGCAGTTGGCCAGTATGACCCTTTTGAACTTAATATTAAAAAGAAAAACAAACCGCAAAACCACTCGTACCCTCGACGATACATCTTGTGACATTTAATATCAATATATCATATGACACAATGTATCGTTCGACTTTTACTAATTGTGTTAATAGGCTATAAACTTTTGAGGGCTAAAAGATGAAGTCTTTTGGTCTTTAATGGACTTTATACCCCTCTTTATAACCTAATAACATTCAGTACACCATGACTGTGAAGGTTCTTGATTCTCTTTACTTTGTTGAAGCAACTAGACTTGAAAATGACATTTATTATTGTTTTTTTGATTCTGTGACATCATTTACCTGATCAATGATAAAATTCAATGCAACTTTATTTAAATTGCGTAAATTACAACAATTTAAAAGATGTGTTAAATTCCTTCCTCGTGACGTAGGAATATTCCAATGCCTTGGATTGATATTGACGTCTTCATGTGAAGTCACGCCCAATAATCTTCATCTTCATGTTGCATTTATGAGTGAGCAGGATCAGTGCTTCTTATTGAAATCTGCTGTTATAAGAGGAAAAAAAAGACTTATTTTAAATGCTGAAATAATCAGATTCTGTAAATTAAAGATAAACTCATAACTATGGTGTATTTATGTAGATGTCTGTGGATCTTGTTTATAAATTCAGGTTCTATCCTGATCATGAAATATGAGGTTCGCTATTTTTATGGGAGGTGTATTTGTTAAGGTTTTTTTGCACAGCTTTCTAAATATCTGCCAATTATATATATTTGCATTCACTATAATTCAATATAACAGTGTAACCCAAATACCTGGTGGTGAGTCCAGAACCATTTACATCTCCAGGATGAAGCTGAAATTACAAATTAACATTAATGAAAGGGTACAGGCTGCTGCCTCATGCTAAAGAAAATATCCGTCTCTGTAGAAATTGCCTGAATTGTTGGTGAATGCTCATGACTTCACAATTTTCACAGCAACATATTGGCCATTGATTGATTTTTACTGGATACAGATGGGAAACCGCCTCAACCAACAACATATTATACACACATGGTATCGTTGCCTGGCAGAGTTTGCATTGAATTTTTTGGGAGGTTGAATAAATTTTTAAAAAAATGGGTAAATACATAATAAATAAATGACTAAGTATATAAATATCGAGATAAATAAACAAATAAGTGGATGAATAAGTAAGGCAAAAATTATATAAAATAAAAAAACAAACAAATAAACAAATACAAATTCCGCTTCACAAGTATAAATTAAATTACTAAAATAAAATCAAACATTTGGACAAATTGCATTATTAGTAAAACATTGTTTTTCAAAGCAAAATTCTTCATAATTCTTTTGTTCAAGAAATTTTCTTTTAATTACTGTTTATAATTTCTTCATTACAAAAACACAAAAACAATTTTTTTCAAATTTTTCCAGCAAAATTCAATTTGTCTTTAAAGACAAAAAGAAGACAAAAAAGAATAAATTAAACCTTAACATACCAGTGGTTATCTTTATAACTTGGGTTTTTTAATATACAGTATCAAATCAATAATAAATAAAGTACTAAACAAAATACTTATTATTTACTTATTCTAAAAAGTGAATAGCAATGTGATCAAGTCCTCAATATAATGAAAGAAGATACACATTTTCATGGTGTGTGTGTGTGTGTGTGTGTGTGGACTCCCACTCATTAGAATGAACCAGCGATTATTCCAGCAAGATTCCTTTTGTCTTCAAAGACAAAAAGAAGACAAAAATAATCTTGCTGGAATTACTTCACAGAAGTCAAAGGTAACTACAATGGAAACATCACAGCGATTAGCAAACGCCTCCGAAGAAGACTGGCAGTTGTCAGTCGAAACATGTCAAGAGATCTAAGTGGATTTCTTAAGTAACAGTTGTCTGAATAAATGAAACCGTAACATATTATTAAAATAGAAGACAAAAAGAAACTTGCTGTAATTATTATTGCGGAAGTCAAGTAAACTTCAAAGGAAACATCAAAGCAATCAGCAGATGCCTCTGGTGAAGACTGGCAGTTGCTCGTCAAAACACGTCATGACATCAAAGTGGATTTCCCAAGTAACAGTTGTCTGAATATATGAAAACTTAACATACCAGTGATTATGTTCATAACTTGTGATTTTTTATATAGAAATCAAGTATTTTTTTTAAATAAAGTTTTTACAACATATTCTAAAGTAATCATGTGATAAAGTCTTCATTATAATGAAAGAAGATGAGGATTTTCAGTGTGTGTGTGTGTGTGTGTGTGTGTGTGTGTGTGTGTGTGTGTGTGTGTGTGTGTGTGTGTGTGTGTGTGTACTCCCACCCATTAAAATGTGTCAGGCTGTGCGTTACGTTAATCCAGTGAAGTGTAAGTGACACCATATTAAAACTGTGGCCATGCTGTGTACGTTTACTCTTCACTTCAAACCCAAAACATCCTGAATACAGCAGTGAGAAGAAAAGCCGGTGCTTTATATGAAACTAAACTAACACCTCGGATTGAAGACACGAAAAAGGCAAAGCAAAGAGTTCAAGGAATGAATCATTTCAGTCCCCAGTGACGGTGAAGTGATGCAATCGGCTGCTCCTGTCAATCTCCTGCTGCACACACACACACACACACACACACACACACACACACACACACACACACACACACACACACACACACACACACACACACACACACACACACACACACACACACACACACACACACACACACACACACACACACACACACTCTCTCTCTCTCTCCTGGTGATGATATACTGTCACATGAATGTTCCATATGGAGGTCAGTGAATGAACTAGAGCAGTGGTTCCCAACCTTTCTTATCTTGTGTACCCCTTGACCCTTTTTGCCATACCATGAGTACCCCCTCACTCATACATGTTCATGATTCTCCAAAAGTAGAACACAACACAACTGAATATTTAACACAAGTCATTTTATTTCATCTCTTTAGATTAAACAATTAATATTCAGGCATTATCTTCTTATTTAACTCAAATTAATCATTAAATTATGTTGACTTCAAGGCAATAAAAATGATAAATATAAATAATAATATTATAGTAAACGTTTGTACTATTAATACTAATATATTATGATTATATTGTTATTAAAGAAAAATAATAAAGTTGAAATTAGAAAAAAAAAATAAGAATAGATAAAAATAATATGAATAAATAAATACAAAACAAATAATTAACCTGCCTGTGTTTTATATATAAGTGTTAAGACATTTACCACAAAAGGAGCTTCTTTGAATATGTCCCCTTTAAACAGGCATTTAAACTTTAAAAACAAGTCATAGTGAACGTGCACCATTTTATTGATGGCCTTGTGAAATTACAGAATATTTTTTTTATTATCTTAGAAATACATTCTTAATTTTTCCACGTACCCCCTGCAATGTGCTCACTTACCCCTAGGGGTACGCGTACCCCTGGTTGGGAAACACTGAACTATAGAACGAGGATGAACTTAACTTCCACTGTTTCCACTAATTCCCTCAAATAAAATGTATCTCTGACACTGAAGATGAAATCCAACCAGGGAGAGAGAAATAAAAATGTAAAAGAATTATCTCTAATAATGTATTTGTTTATTTAATGTGGACATCACAAAAAGTCTTTTTACATTCTGGAACTGCGCATGCGCGACCTGGGGGGGGGGGGGGGGGGGGTCATTGGTTGGGAGCTGTAAAAAAAAGTCAACAAGCTAGGACGCTCTGTTGATATTTCCAATCTAACAACGTTGGTCATCTTAGTCCAGAGATCTTTAGGGCCCATACTATGAAGTTAGATTTCTTCTTATCGCACTAACTTCCGGGATTTAATCAGTCTGTGCTGGACTACAAAGCTAGCTAACGTTTTACGGAGCTGAAACACCATGGTAACTTAGGCTGAACGACTAACCTGGTCGGGACCAGGTTTTGTTCTGGCTTGGATATAAAATAATATAAAATATAAATATATTCCACCTTATGATTTAGGCTGATCTGTATGGATGCAGCATCAGAGCATTAACACTCTTCAATTCCTGCATTCATTCCTTGCTGCTTTTACTGCAGCAACAGTGTTGTTTTTGGTCTGAATTATGGATTTTAATTCTTAATATATTTAAAGAATTATTCCTCAATTATGACATAAGCTGCTCTCCTGTTTATTCGCGATTGTGGTTAGTCTGACACTGTAATCTCCACCTCTGTCACAAGAGTGCGCACGGAGCCAGGCTGAAATGAACTTGCCTAACTTAGTGAGTTGTAAACAAGATTTGTAGATGGAGAATGCTTGGTTCGGTGAAACCCGCTAACAAAGATAAATCCAGGGTATAAGTATCTAGCTTCGTAGTATATGCCCTTAGTGTTTTAGTAGCGTTTATATTTTTCATATTACACATATTTGGACTTGGGGAGGACCAGGGCTTTCTGAAAACCAATGGAAGCAGCAGTATCAAAGTAAGGGCAGTCCCTTTGCTTCCACACAGGTGACCCATGGGAGACAAAAACAATGACTACCAGGGTCTCCAGCGGGCGCGTTTCGGGAACGACGCACATATGTGTGTAATCATTTTAATAACTGTAAAGTGTTTTTGAGTTTTTGAAAATGATAAATTATTATTATTATTATTATTATTATTATTATTATTATTATTATTATTATTATTGATGGGACAAGCAAGATTTTTGAGAGTATGAAAAGGCTTATTACAGTATAATGATAAATGCATGATAAAGTTCCCTTTCGTCAGTCTTCTTTATCATCCATTTTAAATTAAATGTATGAACAACATAATAATGCTCCGTAGCTTCACACCCAATTTCATTCATTCATATATCACTGTGTATTTTGTGCTTGCAGAGGTTTGTTCTTCTCCTTTTGGCTATGAGACCTGGAGTCAGCAAGACAAGTTGATTATATAGAATTTAAGAGATTATCAGAGCCAATGTGTGAGGTCCAAAGCATACAGTAACTTACCAGCAGCTGGAGAGTCAGCTGTTTCTTTATTTAACACCTGCCATGGGAGCGTTGGCAAATCAGCGATTGAATTTCTGCTCATGCCTGGGTGTTTATAAGAGAGAATGAGAGTCAATTAAAACTGCCAGCAGGCACACATGACAGATGAGTGTTGGAGCCGGTTATCATCAGCAGAAACATCACACATTAGATCATCAATGAGGTATCAGTAAGGATATAACGCATTCTAATAGACCTGCACACACTATACTCCAATACACCACAATGTCGTTGGTAGTTTTAGGGTAACTATCCAACTTTCGTAAATAATTTGAAGCATATCAAATGTAAAATTAATACTAGTGAAACTATCAACCCTATTTAGCACGTTTGGTATGATTACGGGAAGTTTAGTAGCCAAGTAAAGTCATCTAAACTGGAAAGATGATAAAAATGGTATACTCGATACTATGCACTACAAACTCAATGAGTATACAGGTATACTGTCTACTATATACTAGAAGTATGGTTAGGAGGATTAGGATGGTGACCGTTGACTCAAAATGCATTTCGAACCTTTCGAACGCTAAATATCTCTGTTGATTCTCCACCTTTAAAAGTTCTGAAAACACATTAGGTGAGAAAATAACCAAGTAGAATATCAACATGTGGTCATTTGATCCATTAAACTCGCAGAAACACATTTCATGCCGACATTTTGGAGATTTTCAAAGACCCTTTAGCTACTGATTTAACTTCCAGTAACTTAAAAACAAGAGCCCTATTTACAAAATGGTTAAAAACAAATGAAAGACAAGAAGAAATGCATTTATCATGAAAAGGGGTCGTTTGACTTTTAGCTTGAAGCCGGTCCCAGGGCAATTTTACATTCCGCTCACAATGCATCATGGGGTGGTTGAATATGACTAGTGTGCCCACTATGCACACTTAGAAAATGTCCCAATATAGTATACATCCGGGTATTTCTGGGTACGCAATCTTTCCATACTATCTAATGTGAACACACTACATACTCATTTTGATGTCAGACTTAGTATGAGTAGTACATGAGTGTGACACTTCAAACACAGCCAGTGTCATTAGCTACGGTTTCGATTAACCCTGGAAATGTGCAAAATCTACATAGCGCAATAAATACTGGTAATGGAAACCTCTGAATTCCGAAAAAATACTCAAATATTGTTAAAAAGTTTTAATGCTTTCATGAGGAGGAATTTCAGAAGTTTTGATATTTAAAGATATCGCAAAAGCACTATGGAAACACATCACTCATCACATCACATGACGTACTTGGTTTCATGACCACTACTTTCCAAGAAAACATGACTAAGATATTTCTTAGCATTAGACTTAAGAATTACCACTGCCACATTAGACTGCAAACAGCAAAGGAATTGTTATAAGGAGGGTTGGAGCGTCTGCAGTAAAGTCTCGCGAGATGAGATTCCACGAGTTTCACGAGGCTCCTGCCCAAAACAACCTTGAATGGAAACACATTTAAAGCACAATTTACTTTTATTTTACTATTGCAAAAAAACTTTATCGACATTTAGAAATATCGCTTTTATTTTGCAAAAAACTGTAATGGAAACACAGCTACTGATAACGACTTTGGTTTCACTTTCATCACAAGGCCTGAGAAGATCAAAGAAGCTGATGATTTATTATTTTTTAATCACAAATCTGTTTTATCAGCCTGTGTGCTCCTGCATCTTACCAATGTCAAAACGAGCTTCTAATGTCAGGATCAAATAACTATTCCTGGGATTTCAACTTGGTTTGACTTTTAAAAACGAGACATGGAAAAACTGTTACTTATATCACATTTGAACAGCTTTGGTTCACCATAACAGTTCTTTTGTACACACAAAATTAGCCTGAAAAAAATCTAAATGTTCTTCTGGACAGAAAAAATCTCTCTCTTCTAAAGCTTTTAACTGACAGCACCTGAGTGGCAACCCCACGTAAAAAAGCTGCTTTTATATCGGACAACTCCATTAACCACAATCCTCATGGCAGAACCTCACACATGGCAGCTATTGTGGTGGGATTAAGCCACATACTAATGGTTTGCAGCCTAAAACGTATTAGTGAATCTGTTCTGAGGAAGAAAAGTAAGAAATATTAGAGAATTCTCAGCTTTTATGCATCAGAACTTTGCACCTTTGTAAAATTAATGATACTCGTGTGATGTCCTGAAATATAAGCCTGCTGAAGCAGCTCAGCTCTCAGAATCCTTTCAGATAAACTAATTATGCAGAGAAGATCTAATGACAACTTAAAATGACATAATATGAATTTAAGAAGTAACTAAATTTAATTAAAATATCTACAACACAAATCTGCATCTGTAATTAGCATTTAACCATTTATAATCATGCCATAACACTCCAGTTTTAATTATAGTCACTGAAATTTCATCCAAGTTATGACATTTGATATTTATGATATTTTAATTTTTAATGCACAACAGGTTGCAGTAACAACCATCACTAAGAAAAGACAACAACAAGCAGCATCTGCTGCTGATGAGGCCTTTAATCGCCTGCACATGGTCAGAAAATAGAGGTCGATTTTCAGATCGCAAGTATCGAGTTTAATTCCAACATGTGTAGGAACAACATTTTTATTGGCAGACAGTTGTGCCTTTGAAGCCTGTGTTTGTGCGGTCAAAATGCGACAGAAATTAATTAGAAAACCAACTATCCTGTTTAAAGTTTTGAGATCCAAATGCATTGGTTATAATCAGTGGTTGTTCAAGTTTTTCTTTTTTTTTTTTTCTATCATTTTAAATCAGTCTGGACAAGTTCAGTTGACTTATCAACAAGGAATTTTAGTGCAGAAAAACACCCTGGATGTAAACCCCTTGCGATGATTGTGCATAAAAATCCCATCATCATGTTCTAAATATTTAGAACAGCCCATTGGACACTCAAGACCATATCATTTTTCAATTGTATTTTATTTTTCTACCTTGTCTGCACCAATATCATCCGACAGGACAGCACAAAGGGACGTTTTGGTTTGTAAGCGGGTACACCCCTTAGGAGTTAAGGGGTTAGGGAGTTTAATTTAAGGGTTAGACTTTGACAGAAGTCAATTAGCGGAAATTATGTTTTTCAAACCCTTTCTGATTGGTTGGTGAAAAGGTACCGCAACCCCCACTAAGGGGGTTTTGTAGCCCATCCGAAATGCGCCCACAGATGGCCCGACCCTCCTCATCCACGTATGCTGTCGAAGTCCAACACTATATGTAGTGCAATCTTTTCACGACAGCTATGTATGTTTTATTATTTCAATGAAATAATTGCATTTATTTACTTTATATATTTATTTAAACCATGTCATTCTTTAAAAGCACTTTAGTGACCTTTTTCCCTTTGTTGAGAGGCTAAACCTCTGCGCAGCTAAATACAACATTGCGCTTTTGCAAACTCCACAGTTAAGTTAAAAATATGAGATAATTTGTACCCTTAGCAAAAAATAGTTTATTCAAGTGTACTACAAGTATACTTATGTTATACTAAAACTGAGGCAGTATACTTGAAGTGTACTTTTTATATACTATATTTTATATACTTAAGAAAAGTATTGTGAAGTATACTTAGCTCATACTGAAAAGTATAAAGTCTAAGACTAAGTACATTAATACTTAGACTTACACTTTAATACTAAACCTTATACTTGTACATTAGTAAACTTTTTTTACTTCTTTCTGCCACAAAGTAATATTTAGTACTGCTTAGTCCAAGTACAGAATAAGAATGTGCTTATATTATTAAATCAGTATACTTTCTAGTACACTACAAGTACATGGTCCAAAGTATACTTGCTATACTTATACTCAAGAATACTTAATAATATGAACTTCAAGTATACTACTTTTTGCTAAGGGTATAGAGTAAATTTTTAGTTGTATTTATTTATTCTTAGATTTTCTACAATCCCACACTTACAGCATCCAGTGATTTTTAAATGTTTCCCATGATATTATTCCAAGTAGTTTTAGTGAACCCCCCCCCGTGGCTGTCTCACTTCTGCTCTCATCTCTGTCAATGTCAACCCCCTCCAATGGCACATCTGCTCCAAGACCTTCAGTTTCCTTCTGTAATATTGACCCCTGATGTGCATGGCTGGAGCAGATGGAGAGGATACACTTACAATGACATGCAAACATGCACATGTGACACACATAGAGGGTGGAAAACACAGTTAGTTGATCAAGATTCTTTTTTTCAAACTATGTTAAAAGGGTTGAAAATAAGAGGTGGACAAACAGTGTTAGATGGTGACATTGATCAGTACACAGTGTGAGGCTCAGGTCATTGTGAATGCCTGATTAGACCTGGTACGTCGTGTGATGGTTTCACAGGGCCATCGTGTTCCATCTAATGTAAAAGGTGGCCACATTAGTTCAAGGTTAATGAATAACTCCATGCTTGCACCTGTGATTAAAAGGAAAAATGGCAAATGTTGCCTCCAAGCAACATTTGGTGTGTGTGTGTGTCAGAGGTTACAGCAAGTTTACCATGTTCAATTAAAAAGAATGGTCAAATGCTTTAAATCATGGGTGTCAAACTCATTTTAGTTCAAGGGCCACATATGATCCAATTTGACTTCAAGTGGGCTGGACCAAAAATTATATTTTTTAATGTTTTTGTGAAAGAAAAAACACAAATTCAAACAAAATCCCGAACGTATGCAACTAATTGTTTTTTGAAATTTGCAATGTAATTTGCCAGAATTCTGTGAGATTTTTCTTGAATAATTGAAATTTTAATATTACTGTAAATTTAGCACTGCAACCTCCATCATATTTTATCTCCAACGTATTTGACAATTTATATTATTTTCGTGTTTTTTACGTTAAACAAAATCTTCCTGTGTGCTGGACTAGATGCTCTAGGGGGCCAAACTTGGCCAACTTTTTCTACTTTTTGTCAATGACAAGATCAACAATTGAGTTTTAATATATACTTTAGCCTATTACATGATAATTGCATGTTGTCATCTCTGGCCACTCATTTAACAAATTTAAAAAAGACAAGTAAGGAAAGAAAGGACTGTTCAGATTAAATGTTAAAGGGGGAGAGGCATCATTCAAGCTTTATATCATGTTAGTGTGTCATTTCTTCCTGAAAAACATACCTCCAGTGTTTCTCAGATTTATTCATGTATTTTTGAGCAATCTTTAAATCTCCTGCTAGCAGCCATTTTCCTGCTGTTTTGCTCGAGGGGACGAGGCTCCGCCTTGGGGACGAGGCCCCTCCCCCTCCAATGTTCTCTTACTTAGTTCACAGAACCCGCCACTGCAGATTTAGCTTTTAATTTAGTTATTTTAAATACTTTTGTACGAAATCCATGTCTTATATTGTCTGTACTCATTAATGTGTGCATTAAAATAAAAAAAAATAAATAAAAAAATGTCAATAAAACTTGCACCCTCCCCCGCTTCCATCTCCGTCAAAACAGCTGAGAGATTACTGCGTGTCGATTGTTCTACTCTGCTCACCATAGTAGCTTCCTGCCTTCAGTTTTTAAAAATGCCTTCTTGGATGCAAAGAAAACAACCCTTTTTTGAATGAAACAATTCATCAACAAGGTTGGATCTTTGGAATTGGCCTTTGTTCCAAAAAGATCTGCTATGTTTGTTCCAGGCACTTTTCAGATAACTGCTTTAAAACAAGAGCTTATTTGAAAGTGGATTAATAAGTACACTGACACTAAAAAACAATGCGATCCCTACTTGTAAAAAAGACTACTTCTTCAGAGCCAGCAGCACGGGGTAAGCAGGTGTGTGTGTGTGTGTGTGTGTGTGTGTGTGTGTGTGTGTGTGTGTGTGTGTGTGTGTGTGTGTGTGTGTGTGTGTGTGTGTGTGTGTGTGTGTGCCAGTGGCAGGGGAGAGATCACTTCTCCTCCAATTGTACGTTAGGATTCCCCACTTTCATAGCCATTCAAAAATGTAGCCAAATACAACACACAGAAAAATAGAAGTAACGAATAGAAGTGAATGGGGCGTGTTTATGGGCACGTCAGACAAGCTTGGAGTTTCTTAAAGGGACAAAATTGAAGGTCATGAACCGTGTGCTACACAAGGAAATTTATTATATTTATCCCCCGCCCCCTTTAAGTAAGGGAGTAGGAGGATGTCAAGACCTACTACTCTTTAGTTTCATTTTCTTCTCTTGGTTCCAAAAATGTGAGTTTGGATTTATAGATGCATAAACAACCTCTACTTTCTTTCCTTTTTTGGGGGGGGGAGGTGTCATTTATTCATTTCGCTAATTGTGTTCCAATGTTGTTTAGTACGTCCTTTGTATCATGTTTCTGTAGCCTGGAAGCCAAGTAGTTTGGTGTGTTTAAGCTTTTTCCTCAAGTTTTGTGAAACATTTTTACTTTCAGTTACTGTATTCAATTCCAGTGACGTGTCGTCAGGGTAGGCAAGGTAGGCAGTGCCTACCCAAGGGTGAATTGATATTTTGATTATTTGTTTTAGTAATAATATACTTGTAAATTATTTATTTTTCCATTTCCAATAGCCTACAGTACCTATAAGTTTGAAAGTGTCCGCATTTTGTGCGTTTCATAGCCCAAATTACTAAACAGCGCTTTTTCCTGGAACAGCTGCACAGTCTCACTTCGCTGTAAGGCAGAGGGAGCCACGCCCCCTCCCAAAGGCACGTTGCTGCTCTGCCTCTGTTCCCATTGCATGTTTTTACGTGTTTGCTCATGCGCAGTCAGTTCCCCAAGATGACAACCATTTACGGCCAAAGGCAAAGTAGAGAGCTGCTGCTACGTTCTCTAGCTAGTGGGCAGGATAACACTACAGGCAAGATGATAGAGAAACTTTTTTTGAGGAAAAACGACAGCTTTTAAAAGATGGGAGACCAACACCTGAGCTACCAGACCTTCATCAAAGGTATAGTCAGAAAATGTTTCATACTTTTCACAGTGATCGCGTTAGATCTCGGAAGCTAAGCAGGTCTGGGCCTGGTTAGTAGTTGGATGGGAGACCACTGAGAATTCCAGGTGCCACAGTGGGGTGGCAGTCCACTGTCATTGTGCCCTTGGGCAAGGCACTTCACCTACATTGCCTAGTATGAATGTAGTGTGTGAGTGAGTGTTGGTGGTGGTCGGAGGGGCCGATGGCGCATTATGGCAGCCTCGCTTCCGTCAGTCTGCCCCAGGGCAGCTGTGGCTACAATAGTAATTTACCACCACTAAGTGTGGAGTGAAAGAATAATGCCTTAATTCTGTAAAGCGACTTTGAGTGTCTATGATAAAGCGCTATATAAAACTGATGCATTATTATTATTATTCCAAAAGGAAGGATTGGCTTTGTGGATGCGCCTCACTGAGGCTGTTCTGAGTTGTTGTCATTTTCTCCATGTTTCTCTGTTTCCAACACAAACAACAGATGAGCTGCCGTGTCATGAGATATATCTTGTTGGGAGAGTATGGAGGCTATATTAAACAATTGTTTTCTTTAATGGTGTTTTACGATGTTGATTTTGTTAGATGGTTAAATGCTTGTTCATGTGAATCTTGTTGGGTTTTTTTTTTCTTATTATGAATTTGATATTTTGATAAGCGCATTGAGATGACTTTGTTGGAAATTGCTTTATACAAATAAAGTTGATTTGAATTGAAGTAACACTTGACAGCCGAAACATATGAAATTGTCATTGGTGGTCTCGATTTGCAACGTGCCTACCCAACCCTAGTGGTCACGGCACGTCACTGTTCAATTATTATATATTTTGATCAGGTGGATTTGGATGCTCGGCTCCCCTGGTCTAATTGTATAAAGCAACAGGCTCATTAATGTTGATTACATCCTGTTTGGGCAGATATTTGTGACCCTGGCAACAGGTGACACCAAAAAACAAAACTCCTTTATAATTACATGTGGATAAAGGGAAAAATTAAGTTAATGATTTGGCACAGAAGGAGAGTAATTTTGGTGAGAATAATTTTAAGGATAATTCATTTTGAGGGATTAGAGCCAATAGGATAAAGATGGTGGTGCTGCAGCACAAAGGCAGGACTAGGTTTTAAAGCCTTAATTAAACAAGTCATAAATGTGAAATTGAGATGATGGTAAAAGCATATTTCGATGATTGATTTCTGTGCGGCGCACGTAGGTGTATAGTTGTATTACTTGTGAAGAACTAATGTGCTTATGAAGTCTCATACTTTGGAGTTGCCTTCATCATGTGTCTTCATTGTTTTAGAATCACATTAATGTAAACCTATCAGTGAGATGATTTGTTTTCTGTTACTGCTGTTTACAACAACAGTGATCTCAGAAAATGCATTGGAATAATGATGTTTAAATCACATCTACACTCTAAACTTACTGCAGTATAATAGCATTGGTGTACATAATGAAGGCAATAATGTGTGTACAGACAACACTACACACACCACTAACCAGTAAACAAGTAAATAATCACCGTAATGGTACTTCAATTTTGTGTGGGCAAGACATATCTCTGAAATTAAAATAAAATGTGTGATAGTAATTTCATTTTATGAACAACTGCTTTAAAGTCATGAGTAAATAAAATATGAATAAAGGGGATTCAAAAAGGTTTCAAAGGCTGACAGGGAACCAAGGGTGTAAGAAGAAAGGAAGCTAAGTACTTATGGTGCTACGCTAAGAGCCACCATTAGTACTTAATTTTTTTTCAGATTTTTTTAGTAACCTGAAGTAGATGGCACCAAGATTTACACACTCCAGTACAGTAGTTAGTGATAAGCACCTCTTCAAGTTGGTTGCAACACGCCATTTGCCAAGAAACAAACAACAAACAAAGGGTGAAAGAAAAAATTGATTCGGGAATATATTGCAATATTTGACCGTACAATTATCCTATTGGTCCAAAAAATATCAGAATCATGTTTTTTTTTTTAATTGCGTAAACATATGCACGGAAATGCCTGGTCACTAGTTGTCAGTGAACCACATCAGACCTTGTTAAACTACCTCAAACAACCTTGATAATGGTAATGGTTACCATTTACTTGTTCCTGCAAGTTTAAAAAAATAAAATAAAATCAATAAATTGTATTTCATACCATTTCATACTTGTAAAGGTAAAAATGTATATATATATATATATATATAGCCGACATATCCCAGGTTGTGAAAGTAAAAGACAAGTGGGTGTAGAAAATGAATAAGTTGAATAATTAATAAAATATAAGTAGGAAGCACTTTGAGAAGATTAATAGGACCATAAAAAGTAGAAAAAATAATGTTGTCACCCCATTCACCTGCTCAACCAAGAGGAACTTATATTTCAAAGTGAACCCATTTGGAAAGATCACATTTTTTTACATAATTTATGATGTCGTCAAAAGCCGCTAAAATGCATTCGTCCCCACGACACGTCCGCCCCTTAGCCTTCTTTCTGCTTTCACATTTTGTTTCTATTTCTGCTTCCCGCATTTTTGTTTTATTATTTATCCGTCAGCGAGTTTGGGCCACAATGACTCCAAAACCACAACAAGGCAAAGCAAGTCGAGCATGGAACTGCTCGGCAGGAGAATCAAACTGCCAAGCAGCACTAATAACCTTCCCCTGAATATTTTAGACACAATTTATTTTTAATCTGTCGGCTAGAAATCTGAGTGATTCAGTTCCATATTGTGTTCCCTGAGGGTGTTTTGTTGCTCATTCTTTTTTAATGACCACGCTTCTGTCCATCCAGAGGAGAGAATAGTGCCGACACTCTGTATGCAGGCATATAGCATAAGTACAAGGAAAGGAAGTGAGGGAATCTGATTTCATCACAGAACAAAGGAACTCAAACAAAAACAGTATAAATACAATTATTTAGAAACAAGACGTGTTTAGCTCTGGTGGGAGCGCATGTTACTGCCCCCTCCTGTTTTAACTGCATCATTACTGAGCTTTACATCGCACACTCACTGTGTTCGCTGAAATTTAACTGCATAAACACACCATGTTAATGCACAGAGGCGTGCGTAGCTGTCTTCGCTCATGCACCTCAGGACGGTCGTGTGTTTTCTAACATTTTCGGTGGGAAAATTATAGCCGAGCATTATAAAGGAAACTTATCTGAATTTGATTTAACTATGATTTTGCAGAAGAAACAAAGCTTATATGCACTGCTATAGGAAGAAACAAGTAGTGAGGTACTCAAGACCACACTATCTGAAACCAAGACTTTTGGGAAGTGGAGTCCAAGTCAAGACCAAGACCATAAAAATCTATTCCAAAAACCATGTCAAGGTTGAACAGATAAAGAGCATTCTCTTTTTAATTTTAGTTCTCTATTTCAATACATTTGATGGACAATAACAAGATTATAATAATATTTGCAGCTCTTTCGAAGGACAAAATGAAAATATCTCTGATCTGGAAGAATTTGTTCAACTAAATTCTTGCAATATCTGAAAATCAGATGTTTGTTTGGAGGTGAATGAGGCCTAAAGCACCAGTAAGTGTTTGTAGATGCTGTATTTCTGACTAGGGATTAGATAGACTGATATATGAGGCACAGGAAAAGATTTGCAAAAACAGTTCCACGTTTTCCTCCTTATTACCACATTAATGAAGTTAAAAAAAAAACAGCAGTTCAGTGCTGCTCTCGACTGGTCTTGACAGAAAATCCCAAGTCCGGCCAGTCTGAGACCAAGAAAAAACATGATAAAAACATTCTTGAGTCCAAGACCAAGACCAAGACCCTCAAAATGTGGTCTTGAAACTAAGACTTGTCTTCAGAACAATAGAGAAACAGGAAAGACAGGAACAAAAGACTTCCCTCAGGCATTAAATTAAAAGCTTCATTCTGCCACTGTAGTCATCATCCCTAGGAATGGTGCACACAAAGTCACCTAAAGGTGCTCTACAACCTAAACACAATTAAATCTATACATTCAGCACTTTTTGATTAAGCATCACCAATTAAATATCATTTCAGAGCTGTGCGAGTGAGGTCACTAATGACACATTTTTTCTCTTTGTTACACAATTCCGTGACAGAAGTCGGGACATGTTGCTTTGAGAGAACATGAAAAGACATATCGAGCGTGGCTGTGTTGGCCCTCAGGTGCACGTGTCACATGATGCTTTCTGAATGCAATTATTTGAATCGACCCTGAAAAAGAAGAAAAGTCGTCTCTTGCTGGCAGAGTTATCATGCTTGCAGCTAATAGGTAGACACACACACGAAGAAAAGAAAAAAAAACTATGGACAAACACACTTTCAATGCCAGATGCAGAATATTTTGTTTTTATTCAGTAACTGTTAAAGTGGACATATTATGAAAAATCCACTTTTGAATATTATAGAGTTTCATTGAAATTGTGTATTTGGAGGGAATGAGATATCTATTACTGAATGAGTTGGAAATGTTTAATGCTATTTTTAATTTCTCAAATTGGATGTTCTAAAGGGCCAAAATTGGTCCCTGGGCCTTGAGTTTGTCAGGCGTGTCATTGGTCAATAAATCAAAGAGCATTTGCCTCAAAAAAAAAGATGTAAAAGGTTGAAATTGCCTCTCAAAAGTTTATTTTGATCTCCACTGTAAACACTCGATTTACTGACATTTTGTGACCCCGAAATGACCTGCATGCGTAAAAGAGGTCTCGAGGTACTACGTGCACACAGGCATGCACTCTGTTTAAGGAAATATAGAGGTACCTCGTCTTGGTGTGTGTGGTCCTGATAATATGTATAATATAATAAATATTTATTTATTTTAAGAACTCAATCTCCTTCCACTGTCTTCTTTTCACTCCATCCTCTTTCCCCCCCTCCCCCCGCTGTCCTTCAGTCACGCAGAATTATGACGTTATCATATTTTGATAATGTAAAGGTCGGATCGAATGTAATCTGGACGTTCAGGCAAAATATCAGATACGCATCGGATTTATATCTACATATGAAAGTGGTCAGGGTCGATATATGTATATAATGTAAATATTAATGTTAATTTCTGCTGGGAGCGCATGTTACTGCCCCCTCCTGTTTTAACTCAAGACCACAGTATCCGAAACCAAGACTTTTGGGAAGTCAAGACCATAAAAATCTATTTTAAAAACAATGGTAGGGTTGAACAGTTAAAGAACATTATCTCTTTAATTTCAGTTTTCTATTTCTATACATTTGACAATAACAAGATCTCTACAACTCTTTCAAAGCACAACATGCAAAAATATCTGGTCTTGACAAATGTATTCAGCCATGTAAATAAAAACCATTGATAAGTCCAGAGTTTTTTTTAAAATATCACGTAAGGCAGTGGGAAAGATTTCCAAGAACAATTCCAAGTCCTTCTCCTTATTATTATTATTTAGTGCTGGTCTCCATTGGTCTTGATGGAAAATCCCAAGTCCGACCAGTCTGAAAAAAAAAACTCACGTGCTTGCTCCCCACAACAGATGCATTAGCTTCCCTAATAACACTTGCTATTATCATCATTAGTGATGGTGACACCTATTCCGATCAGAATATCTGTGTTATTCACCTCAAATCTTAACTTAATGTAATTCTAAACTTTAGGTATAAGGATATATATTTTGCATTTATCTGTTTGTATATACAGTTTAAGATGTGATAGTGGCATTTTACTGTTATCATGGCAAATCTGCATTTTCGCTCTTTGTTTATCCATTTTTCTCATGTTTTATTTCTTCTTTCCAGATTTCTTTAAGGTTAGGCCTATTCAAATGAGTTTTTTTCAGTAGGTTTATGACTCTTTGAAATTACTAAGAGTCACTCAGGCCATGCAGAATGAAAGTAATATTTGCAATATACATTATAATACCAGTTAAAGGTCACAACAGGTTTTTTATTTTTATATGCATACGTTATGCATCTTGAATTAATGGGTTTTATTCATCATTCCTGTTCACAAATGAAAAAAAGATCTACCAAGAATGTTACCATCTGATAATACTGTATATAACATGTTATATATATATTTTTTTGGTTTTTAACTCAGCAATTCAGTGAGTCGTTGTGATATATTGATATTTTGGAGAACCATGCAACACCACAATGCAGTCACAAATCCTGGTTATAAAAACTTTTAAATGGCTTACATTGTCACTTAATGTCTACATAAGGGTTATATAAGGTAGTCCCATTATGACTATATAAAAGCTATATAGTAGCCTTATGTTACTGTATAAGGGAGTTAACGTGTTGCTTATCAATGCTGAGAGAAATACCTTTTCAGCAGGAGAATATTTATTCTTTCTCGCACTAAATTATTAAAGCACAACTGCAATTGGTATTTTTAGAATGGACGACAGTGTACAATATTAATGCCATTATCCATACCTGTCTGTCAACCTGAAAACAATGGACCATTAATTCAATAAAGAAACAACGCAGCATGAAGACATTTGCTTACATGGCAAAAAGGTTCTTTCACCGGGCTGTGAAGGATAAAACAACGCTGTTCAAATCTTGACTCTAAAATGTGTAAACGGAAAGAAACACAGAAAGTTGAAAGTACGTGAGGAAAGGCACATTATTATTATTATTATTATTTTTTAAATCAAGCCAAATGCTAATAGCTGTTTTTTATCTTTGTTTGAGAAAACACTCTGATATCAAGATAAACATCCTAAATAAATAGGTTTGCTTCTCACTAATGATGAAGTTACATCCCCTGGTAACATCATCTATTTATTAAGAAAATTTACACATCTTTTGAGAAATGCATTGTTTCTGATATTGTCAAATTGCCCACAGCACTTAGTACATCCCATTAGATAGCATGCCTGCTTGTTTAAAAGAAAATTTAGCAGCATGTTATTTAAATTGTGTGTTTAAAGGCACACTGTGCAACTTTTGGCCACTCGGGGCGCGAGACCGGTAACTTTCACGCAAGCTCCCCTAGTGGCCACAAACTCCCCAGCACTGTCGCAATAATCAACAAACAGTCAGTCGAGCCAGCCTCCCATCGTCTTCTGATTGTGTATGCAGGCAGTAGTTGATCTGTAACTTTAGAATAAGGTGTAGCGTCAGGTCGAGATGAGTAGACCAGAACTGATGATTTAGTGACTTTTAATTTCCTTTTCCTTACTGCTAAATCAACGTAAGAGCTGGATGAAAATAAACCACAAGAAAACAAATAAAAAACAGTTAGCTTAGCTCTTAGAACACAGGCTAAAGTAGCTCAACACATCTACATACAAACCCAAAATTACCTAAAAGCATTTACATTGTCCTTTACATGGATTCATATATAATAAACATACCTTGTTCCCACTTTCGACCGTAGCTAAAGCTTTTTCTGCTCTCCCAGTTATTATTTCTGTACACTTCTTGCTTTACTTCCGTGTATGTTCCGTTTATCTTACACTGTCAATTTCCGTGTTTTCATACATATCAACACCTTCAAAATAAACTTCCGGTTTAACAGGAAGTGCTAAATTACTAACAATAAAACACATAATTTAACGTTTTCTTTACTTTGGAGTCACTTACATAAGGATTGGCTCTAAGGGCTAGGCTTGCGTTGCGGCTACAGTCTATGGACTGGAGCAGCAGCCGCCACCACCTCCTTTCTCTCCAAACTTACATAGTCGGTATTTCAAGAGGGAAGCGCTGTATATTAGCCTGAGGAATCATTTAAAATAACTCATATGGGTCAACTCTTTAGGTGAAGAAGTCCATGATGTGCCTTTAAATACTGCATTTGAGTTTTTTAGAATTTGTGGGGAAAAAAGAGGCAAAAAACACACACACAAAAAAAAAAAAAACACACACCAACAACAAAAATGCACAAAAACTAAAGTCAAATATACAAAATGTGGCCTTCAGATCAGATCAGACAATCAAATGTTTCTGTGATAAACGTTGCTCATGTATGTTGGCAGTTGGAGTAAACAAATCAAGACAACCAATCCATCCAGTGATAAAATCCTCCTTTTGAATGGCAAAGCCAAACCTTGTTTACCAAAGGATGACATACATTGGCAAACAATATGGCACTGATGTATGCAGATGGAGAGAATCAAGCTGAGACCATTTGACACCAATGCCAACAAGGCCATTAATTTTGCCAATGAGAGGGCAACACCTTTCTCAACCACTTTGTCAATGTCTCATTTCTCGCGGTGAAGGCCTGGGAGATGAAGGTCGACGTGAGGAAGAGGCTTCAGCTCCCAGAGGTACTGTGTACACATAACTCCATTTTATTGTGATCAACTGAAGATGGACAAATATTTCTGTTGGAACAACAGTGTTTGTCGTGAAGAGGCTCATGAGAGTTTCCTGTGAGTTTCCACGCGAGTTGTGGCCTTATGTTATGGGTGTAAACGTTTATTAATATTTTGTATTTGTGGGTTTTATTGTTCTGAAAGTTTAGTGTCCTTTGTGGCTAAATTAGTGGTGATCTTGGTGCTGAAACATGGGAGATTTTGACAGCTGTCACTCAGAGTGAGAGAGGGATGCTCCGTAATGGGCGATTGTCCGTGCTTCTTTAATGCTGATTGGTTGTTTGTGTTCACGTGATATTATCGGCCCATTTATTTAGCAAAAGGTGCTTTAAAAAATGTATTTCGTGACATTTTTGTCTCTCTATTAGTGCTGTAACAACACCCTGCGTTTTCTTCGGGACCTGACAATTTAAAAGCACTGACTGTATCGAAGCGGACAGAGGAGAAAAAGAAGGAGCTAGAGCAGATATATATGAGAACTGCTGGGCTGTAAGAGTGGGTGGGGGGTTGGTGTTGGTTTTCATCTAGAAACAGAAAACCGCTGAGAAGCACCTGTCGTCACAATCTGTCCACCTCCACAGTGCAGCTCTGCACAGACAGTGTGGGAGTATCAGAGCTGAGGCTGATTTCATCCCTGCTTCATTTGCATTCTCTCCCAACACGATTCCATCAACAAAAGAAAACACTTTCACCATCACCTCTGTCTTAGAGTTCTATCGTCTTTATATGTTGTTCATAGGCTACTCATGGTTCACCTTTTTTTTAATTAATTGCTGACAGGAAAAGAGCAAATCTCCTGCTAAATTATGTGTCAAGTGCAGGGTTTGAAGTGTGTCTGTCTCATAGAAGTTATTATGCAACAGAGGTGGGAAACTTTTATCACAGCGGGGCCACAAAAAAGTCATTTTCTAATTTGAGAGCCATGCACGTTATCAACATTTATGTCTTGCATTTAGAATAAAGACCAATCTGAGCATTAATAGAGGAAAGAACAATATGTTTGTGTTGTCATTTCACATGTTTTTGGTGAAATATATTGTTTTGTTTAATTTTTGTGGTTATTTTGAGTAATTTTGTTCTCATTTTGCGCTTTCTGTTGTTGTTTCAGTGTTTTACATGTGTTTTTAAGCCATTTAGCATATTTTCCTCATTTTCTTCATTATTTTAAATATTTTTTGTGTTATGAGCCCATTTGTGTATTTTTGTTGTCAATTTGTTATTTTGGAGACCTTTTTTGTGCATTTGTTTTACAGTATGTGTTTTTGTTGTCGTTTTGTAATTTAATTTTTTTTTTTTTCCCTCATTAGGTGTTGGCTTTTATTGTTTTTGTTTCAGTTGTGTGTTTTTGGAGTCGTTTTGTGAGTTTATGTTGTCAAGTGTATATTTCATTGTATGTGTTTTAAACTAATTTTGTGCATTTACTTCAGGGGCCACTCAAAATTAGAACAAGGGCCACATGTGGCCCCTGGGCCGCCTGTTGCCAACGTCTGTTATACAACCTCTGAGTGGGTGTTTTGCTCTTTGAAAGAGGTAGATGGATGAAGTTTATCCAAAAGCAATGAACATAAACATAATACTGATGCACGTGCCCCCTGGGTTCTCCAGTTAATAGGTTCCGACACATGTCATGGTCTTGATGGATCAGGGGCCGAATAGGCAAAGGCTGCGGGCATGGTGAGCCTTATTACAGCTAACAGAGAAGAGGAGCAGCTGAGATCCATCACCCTCTGGGGAACTGTGGGCAAGTGTGTTTGTAGATTTCCACTGTGTGCTCTCGGAGAGGGAACGGAACTGGAAAATGGAAATCTTGGGAGCGCCAAGCTTTTGACGTTGTGAGGAAGCTTTGCCTTCTGGGATACGTTAAATTATATAATTTCTTTGTGTCGGTCGCTAGGATTCGGCAGTGAACGCTTTAAGGTGAGATTAGGGTGAAATTTGGTTGTGACATGCATTAAGTCAGCCATTACCAGAGGTGAAAGTAACGGATTATAAGTACTCACGTTACTGTAATTGAGCTGCTTTTATGGGTAATTGTACATTTTTTAATATATTTCTAACTCAGTAATTTGACTTGTACTTACCTATGTTTTTTCAAGTAATTTGTTACATTTCTTCACCAAAAAATTATTAATATTTGTCTTAAAATGATCAACAGACATTGTGAAAAAAAAAAAAAAAAAAAAAAATGAAATAACCAGAAAACAATCAAACGCATCACATCAGCTGACCAATCAGATTAAATGTAATGCACTGAGCCAAAACACCACTGAAAGGAGGTTATTTTCTCAGTTTTTATAGTTCATAAATGAAATGAAATTGAAGCCTGCAATTTTTTTTAATTTTGAATTGAATTCTTTGGTGTTGTTTTATTTTCAAAAATAATTGTACATTTTAACAAACCTTTTATTTTATACAGACGCCTTTGTGGAAAATAAATTATGTACCAAATGTGCAAGATTTTGCCTTTTCTTTTTAAGTGTATACATGAGATGTTTACAGCATGCAAGGGAATCGTGGCAAGATTTATTAGCAAAAATCAACTTGGGAGGGGGTGAAAGTAACTAGTAACTTTTACTTTGAGTATTATTTTATTGAGCTACTTTTTTTTCGTAATTGAGTAATTTATGTATGACTTACTTGTAGTTGAGTATAATGTTAATCAAATAACAGTACTTCTACTTGAGTAGGATATATTAGTACTGTAGTGTGGATGAGCCGTGAAATAAGGGTTAATGAAGTCTTGTCAAAATTCGCCTTTTATTGCTGAACAAGGGAGCAGGACAATCGCACACAGTGCTCTTACACACCATCCACACTGTCAGCACATGAACAAACACACTCCTTCTCCTCCCGCCAACACTTATCTACATCTCGTTCTACTCCCGCCCGCCACGAACTAACGCGAGAGTGAGGACACAACAAAAGGAAACGTCACAATCACATACATTAATTCAGGGCGGCAAACACACACGGAAACACCCAACGTGGCAACCCAGACATGGCAACATAGAACAACATTAAGGCTGGATTCACCGGCATCACAGTACTCTTTACACCTCTTGCCATTACCAAACTTAAAAATGCAACATTTCTTGAACAAAATCACATAAGCTATGGACAAATGTATTACATGACTTATATTTGGAAAACAAAGGCGATAGCTGGCAAAATACAAGTCGAAAAGGTGAAGAATGTCCCAAAATGTAATCGTTAATATCAGTTTCAATGATTTTTTTGACAAATATGTGGTTATGCATTCCAAAGTAAAATTCTTATTTGTAAAACAGAAGGTTTTTATGAACTTATAATTTGCTGTGTCACATTGAAACCCACTGTTCAAACAAGACACAAAGCCTTCAGTGTGGTGCAGAGACTTCACAACATTCACACACCAAATGCAATAACAAGTAAATCTCAGTAAATGGAGTTTTCTCTCTCACACACACACACACCTAAACAATGTATTTCTTTCTGCATTCTGGGAGTAACACTGCGAATATGCATGCACGGCAAGGTGCCATTAACATCAAGGCTTTAGTACGCAGAATAATAATGTCCTCATCAATAAATAACGAGGGCCTACTTTAGCATGCAGAATGCTGATTAAGGTGGGAGTGCAGATGACATCACTGAATAATGGTTGAATTCTCATGAAAGTTCTATTAAATAAGAGTCTGTTTAGCCATGTTTTTATCAATTGACCTTTTGCAAAAGCTTCGCCCCCCTTATTTACTTTTGCGATGTCCGTCAAGTTCCTGAGTTGTTCTTGTCTGTAATGGCTGGGAGGAGTCTACCTGCGCGTGTTAGTGACTCTTTTTGGAGCAATACCTGCGCAATATCCTCCAGATCCAGGCAAAAGGGGTTACAATGCGCTGTGGAGGAATATATTCAACATCTTAAAATAAACAACAAAGGGGATATTACAACTAATGGGGTAAACAAACTGTTACATTAGCTGTAGCTACAGTAGCTGAACCTCCAGGTGACCCAAGGCTAATAAGATAGCAGCTTTTAACACTGCTAAGGGGTAACAAAGGCTATTAATATAGATTGGGAGACTTGTATGCTTCAGGAGGATGTTGACTGAAATATTAATAGTAATATGATAGTTGCTATTAACTGTATAACCCAGTCGTCACCGTAACGTTCTGGAACTAGATGACTTGATGCTAAGCACTATTTTTTTTTGGCTTGAAATGCTATTTCACCATAAACTTTATATGTGAGTGGAATAAAGAAGAGTAAAAGGCTGATTTGACGACAACATATATGGTCGCTGATTGGCCAAAATTTCCAAAACGACGATGTTTTTAAAGGCTAAGAATAAATGAGCCAAATTAAATTCTTTACACAAATTAGTAACAGCGTTTCAATATTCTGCAACTATAAAGCGCCTTCATGTGATGAAGTGAAATGTTTTTTAAGGTGGAAAAAGATCATGATAAAGAGTATTCAAGAACTGCCAAACATTCTGATTAAAAAGGATCAACATTAACTACACCAGTGGTTCTCAACATTTTCAGGTTCCAGAGACCGGGGACCCCCACTGTACCTGAAGGTGGTTGAACACAGACATGAACATTGAAGAACAGTCACGTGGAGACAGGACCATCTATAAGAGGGAATAAAGGGGAGAGATTTTTGGGGCTCATCCATAAAGTCAGCAAAATAATGGTCCATTGTTCTATGAATCTGTGATAACCACATTTATTTATTTATCTGAATAATACCTGCTGTTATCCAGGAAGTTTATTATTATTTGTGCCATAGTATATAGTCATCTTAAAGATGTAAATCCTTGTTTTAATCAGAAATAAAATGGGTTAAAAATGACCAAAAATGGTGGAAAAGGTGATGAAATGGGTTTTTAAAAACCACAAAAATTGGTTAAAAGTTGCAAATTAGAGTGGCCAAAAATGGACAGAAAAAGTGGTTAAAAAGGCTTCAAAGTGTCAATATTGGCTTAAATGTGGCTGAAAGCGGGGGGATGGGGCAGTTGAGGTAATGTAATTTTAAAGGTAGGAACCGGCAAATAATGGGCAATTGTGAATGTGTTTAAATTCCCAAAAGTAAGCATGAAATATGGTGAAAATAGGTTAAAAGTAACAATAATAGGTTAACATATGTGACATTAGGTGCAAAAAGGGGTGGAAAGGGTTTAAAAGTGCTGAAAATGTCTTCAAAGTGAAAATGAGCAGAAAAGGTGTTGAAATTTGATGGAGAAGTGGCACAAATTGGACTAATGTAGCAAAAATGCATTAAAAGGAGCAAAAATGTGGCAAGAAAAAGTGATGAAAATAGGTTAAAATATGGCAAGTGTGGTGTCGTTGCAGAAGACGGGTAAAAATAATTATGTTTCTATGAGCTCACCTGTATCATTTCTCATCCAATCCAACCTGCAAAGGAAACATCAATCAGAGAAAAAGCCAGTGTGCTTGACAAATGTAATCAGGATAGTCTTAGCCATGAAAGATCCATCTTCCTAACAGAGAGTTTCATTTCCCCTGACTCAGGTGTGAGTGAAGACAGTATCTGCGAGTGAGATGTTCTGAAGCAGATGGTGGACGTGTGTGCAGATTTCTCCTAAGGAAAAGCATCTTCATCTACCACCAACTCATGTCTTAAATTGTTGTTATATTTACATTTATCATTTAGCCACAAGCTCATAAACAGTCAATTTGCCATAACTATGAAATATTTCATCCAAGGCACCTATAGATGACATTAGAGCAAAACAACAGTGAATAAATTTGCTTGTATCTCTTCTGAAACTAATATAATTTAGCTCAGAATTGGCTTTGAACACTGAGGAGCATTTTGCACATGCAGATGGCTTCTCCCTATGACACGCCGTAAACAGCTGCTGTGGAAAATATAGTTGGTTGGAAGAACTGCAACCTCCCAACAAATGTATAATTTGCTGACATAAATCCCCACACTTAGATCAGCCAAATGCATACATTAGACCAGAGATGGACGACTTATATTACAGTGGTGGTATTGTGTTGTTTAGAATAATGATCCATCTAAAGAATATTACAGGAAAGAACAAAGGTTTATGTGTACTTTAGTTGTCATTTTATTTGTTTTTGGAGTCATTTTTCGTGTTTGTTTTAATGGCTGAAAACAATTTGACTGAAGGCCAATAATTATGACTAGTTTAGATTTTAAGGGAGCTTAGGGCTGTTTTAATTATTAACTGTTCCCATTCACTTTTCTTGGTCTCTGAAGCTAAACCATGAAGTTTATGATACATTTCTGTCCTTATTAATTCTTCACGTAGACATTAGTAGAAATGCTGCTTTGTGATGCAGTTGAGGCAAAAACACGAAAACTAAGAGAAAAATATATTAAATCACAAAAAAATAGAAGACAATTTACTAAATTGCAACAAGAGTTTCTTTATTGGTGATCAGATCAATATTAAATAATTAACTAATAATGACAATTATTATTTATATTATTAATTATTATATGTTAATTATTAAATGTTTGGACTATGAGAGCAAACATGCAGGTTTATTATTTTATTTATTCTTGATTCTATATCTTCAAATAAACCGAATGATACAAAATAATTCATGTATTAGATAAGATGTAAAATCTGTAATTAACAGTGTATGACTATTAGTCTCTTTCCATTCCATACATTTATTGCCATTATAAATTGTTAATGGTGCTGAATTTGTGCTGTTCACTTAATCATGCAATGCCCAGTCTTGCATTTAATAGAAATACAGCAAAAACATAATTTATCTGCGTTAAAACTGTGCATTTCCAAGTGAGTGCATTATCAAAACTATCCATCTGTGTATCCTGCAGTCCTGTGTGCCCTGAACAACATGTGAGAATGACCCCCTTCCTTTACATCATGTCATACATCCCACAGAATTATGGTATAGACCATTAATTTATTGCTCATCCAGCCCGGGCAGGCAAGTGTGTGCGTGGAAAAAATGCAAACACACGACGGAAAAACAAAAACAAATACCTGGTTGTTTCTACGTAACACATCTAAGTAAAGAAAATGAGACAAGCTGGACATGATAACTGTGTAAAGTACTCAACTGACACATTTTGGCTGGCTGTTTAAATACAGCTGGGTGTCAAACTCATTTTAGTTCAGGGGTCAAATACGGAACGGTATGCTCTCAAGTGAGCCACAGATTTAATGCGGGGAAACGAGTAATTTCAACGTTATTGTGCCCTCGTCTGCACTTCTACGTATTCATAAAATACAAAATATGTAAGAAACCGAAAATATCCAAGCAATACGTGTTAAATGTCAGTCCCAACCAGAATCTTCGCTTTAATGTCCTAGACTTCGTGACCAATTTCTAATAAATTCAGGGAAAGATTATGTCATAATTTCAGGAAAATGTAAGGATTTTGTCAGAATTTTTAGTTTTTCCAACTGTTAAACCTTAATAATGACTGCAATCATGCAATATAAGCACTGGAAGAACTGTTTAATTTACACCAGGAATTTCAAACTTATTTTCATTCAGGGGCCAAATATGGACCAGTTAGATCTCAAGTGGGTTGGCAGGTACAAAAATCTTGCCGTAGTTTTTAATATCAGTCGCTGTCAGATCATCACCTCAAAAATGTGTGATTTTGTAACCAATTTTTGTGTAATTCAGAGGAATTTTGTGCAATTGTTTGTAAGAAATTGCAACATGTCAAGATTGAGATATCTACAACTGTATTTTTTGGTCATTCACACAATAATTCATTGTATCTCTGTTATTTTTACTTTCTCCAGCCCTTAAGAGCATCAAATTCAGCCCACTCCAGAAAGAAAGATGATAGGAATAACATGAAACAGTTTGTAGATTACAAACTAATTCAGTTGTAGCTATCAAACCAAATAAGCAAATTATAATCTACTATATTTGTAGAGCTCAGTTTATCAGTTCTCATCTCACAAGACAGCAGTCATTTTTAATTTCAGATTGTTGAAAAAACTCTCAATTTTGTCAAAATCTGGTAAATTTTCCTTAACATATTCCACAAAATTTCCCCAAATTCCCAAAACCAGGTAAAATTTTGGTGCAGATCCTGCATGGACCAATATGCTCACATACTTTATATAATTTGTACGTGAAAGTGCAAACAACATTAATGTTGAATTTGAATTTGACACCCCTGCTCCAAAGGGCCAGATTTGGCCCCCGGGCCTTGAGTTTGACACACGTGACAAAGAAAAGTGGCCTTGGAGCAAATCTCCTTGTTGCTTTCTTTCGGATGCGGGAGTTATTATAGCCAGAGCTGCTGAGTCTGTCAAGCTTCATCCCTGACATTTGCAGAAGAAATGCCACCTCAAAGCCGCGCGCACACCTTCAACACTCCTGAAACGATTGAAAAACAAAGCAACAACCGCTCGCCAAGGCCTGTTACCATGGTAATATATTCCATCTTGTACAACGGGTGAGCCGGCGCTCACTTTTCCTTTGAAGCATCATCCCCTCGCTGTCACTTTTGTCCTGAGTAACAAATGATTAAATACTCCCTCCACCAGTAACAACAACACATTGTTTTATTCCCCATGGGTGCCTTAAAATGGTGTGGTTTGCATGTGGGAGCAGCTAACCCTGCTGCTACAGGGATGACACGCTGTACTGGAAGAGCACACGAGAAAACCCAGCAGAACACTGTTGCCATGACAACCCCAGAGCCAGAGGATAACTGTTTTACAGCGTCGAACGCCGCCCACCACCTTGGCTGCTTCAGAAATATGTTGCTTTTCCTCTGCTGTGTGGCAGCGCTGCAAAGCTTTGATCATCACTCAGCTTTTTTAATCACTGACTGGGATTAGAGTGCCGCACTAAGACTTGAGTCGTGTTTTCCTAAAACCCCCAAACACGTACACGTACATACACACGTTTGAAACTGTGCCATTACGTTCATCTACCACGCATGACATTAACTGTAGTTATATTACTTTATTTACATACTGTATCACACCCTTCTGAATAATTCATCCACACTTCCTTACTTACTTTTCCTGCTGAAAAACCATCATTTGTTGTTGAGACAGCTTTGTGTTCTTGCTACTTGGCAAGAATTGACACCTAATCACCAAAAACGACTAAAAATCTAGCAAATAGCGATTTCACCCTGTGGTTATGTAAATTAACTTCTGCCACTTTCTTAATCTGAATAATTTTCATTCTCACACCAAGTGCAGAGGGTCGTACTGTATTTCTACACAACTGGAAAAAACCTTAATATTAGTGTTGTACTCTGGACTTGCTCAAGACCTCCTAGCCTGGAACAATTCCAGACTCAGGCCCTGTACGATCATACAGATCTCCGTCTGGATTTCAAGCCTACTCGAGATCAGAATGCACTGAGCCCAAGACAAGACCAAGACTTTTGGGAGTCGAAACCAAGACAAGACCAAGACCCTAAAAATCTTCTTTAAAAACCATGAAAAAGTTAAAGAGCATTCTTTCTTTCATTTTAGTACAATATTTAATTTAATACATTTGACAGACAAAAACAAGGTGTCTGCAACATTTCCAAAGCACAACATATAAAAATCTCAAACCTTTACACATTTTTCAACTAAAATTCCCACAAGAAGTCAAGAAGTATTTTTAAATCTCTGAAAATAAGATGTTTATTTGTCAGCTGAATGAGGCCTAAAGTTGGTCTTCAGAGGTATTTCTGACTAGAAATATGATGCACTGATGTCAAACACATACAGTAAGTCACTGGAAAAGATTTCCAAGGAGGCAGAACAAGCAGTGAGCTAACAGTCAATGTTTGAAGTCAAAATACAACATGAACTATTCAGGAACAGTTCCAAGTGCTTGTCATTATTGTCACATTAATAAAGTTGAAGAATAGCAGATCAGTGGCCGTCTCCACTGGTCTTGACAGAAAATCCCATTCCCGGCCAGGTCGAGACCAAGACCGCCAAAATATGGTCTCAGGACCAATCCCCTTTGAATTTGTGTCATCATTATCTTCAGATGGAAAACTATCAGAGCGTCCACTGATGACGACCAATTATCATCCTGGTCAGTTAGAAGCTGATAGTTCACTTGGAGGATGAATCACATCTTTAATCACCCCTCTGATGCTTGATATGCTGAACAAATTGATTACACAAAGTTGTGGAGACTGATTGATAAAACTGTGACAATGCTCAATAATGTGACACTAAGAAGTCAAAAAAAAAAAAAAAAAAAAACAGTCTTCATAGGCTTTAAGGGCCTATACTACTAAGGTAGATTTCCTTTTTGGGATTTAATCAATGCGTGCTATACTACAAAGCTGGCTAATGTCTTACGGGCAAAATAACCATGGTAACTTAGGCTGAACGACTAACCTGGTCGGGATCAGGTTTTGTTCTGGCTAGGATTTGAATGAGTACTAAAGTCTCGCCTCCTGACCAATCAGATCTCTTAGAAAATGACCTGTCCAATAAAAGGAGGATCATTGTGTGAAGACGTTGCTGCGCTGATCTGATGTGACGCTGACAGGAAAGAGATTAGACATTGACGCAATCTTTTCATTTACCTGATGACATCCTATAGGAAATATAAAGATTTTTATCTGATGGACTGACCAACATTAGTCAGCTGATAAAGCCTGGGTGCATCAGATGCTTCCAGGCCGTTATTTACAGTATATAATTCATTCATGTATTATGTGGTAACGCTGACAGCCTCAGTCATGTAAGATAACATAAAATGTAAATATATTTCACCTTATGATGTAGGCTGGATTGTATGAACGCATCATCAGAGCCACGGACACAGTAAAAGTGAAAGTGATCGGAGTATCTGTTTATTCTTCGTTTATTATCTCACTAATTTAAGCATTAACACTCATCAAATCCTGCATTCATTACAGTGTTGTTTTTGGTCAGATTCATGTGTTTTAATTTTTCATATTATTAAAGAATTATTCCTCAGTTGTGACATTAAGTCCTCCACAGTTCTTCCGTGATTGTGATTGGTCTGACGCTGTAATCTCCTCCTCTGTCACAAGAGCGCGCACGTAGCCAGGCTGAATTGAACTCGCTTCACTTAGCAAGTTGTAATCGAGATTCATCATACAGCTTCTGTCTGATGGAGAATGTTTGGTTAGGTGAAGCCCGCTAACGGAGATAAATCCAATAAATGTTAATCTTTGATAACAAAGCTCATGAAGTTTCACATTGCTCTATTACGCCAATGATAATTTTTCATAAAATTTAAGCCAATATAAGCTGGTGTAAAGTGCCCGTTGTAAACACTGAATTTAGATAAATGAGCTCCACCTGGCAGAACCTTCACAAACCAGATGTGTCCAGTAGCTGAGCCAAGTTATCAGCAGATGGTGACTAATGCTCCTCTGATGTCCAAGGCTTTGGATCACAGAATGTGCGAAGAGTGCAGAGTACGAAGTGTGAATAAAGCTCATGAGCAGCTTTAGGTGAGGAAGAGCCACAGTCCATGTTGTTTTATACTTCCATTTAAAAAAAATAAATACATTTGAATTAAAGACCCAATGTTTACTAAAGTATTCTGACTATTTTGGACTAGTTGATAAACTCTTCAAGAAAACACACTTTTGGTAGTAACACATTACACTTTAAATTTGGGAATTCAGTTACTGTTACTTTATGGCAGTGGTTCCCAACATTTGTTGGACCGTGACCCTATTTTCATTTCAAAAATCTCTGGCGACCCCAAAGACACTTTTTTTGTTCTAGAATTAGTTTTTGGTCATGTTTTATTTTCTGTGTTAGAAATACAGAGCAGCAAGGATTAGTGACAAGTTGTGCCAGTTCAGTGATTTCTATATTGCATTTCATTCGAAATAAATTTACTTCCAAGTTTCCCAAGATGCATTTCAAACCTACAACGGCAAAAAAGTGAAGCACACTGAGGCTAAATATCTCTGTTGATTCTCAACCTTTGAAAGTACTGAAAGCATTTTAAGCGAGAAAGTGACCAAGTAGAATATCAACATGTGGTCAATGGATCTATAAAACTCACGGAAACACATTTCATGTCGACATTTCAGAGATTTTTGGAGATTCGCTATTGTGCAACTGACCAAACTTTTGGTTAACTTCAAAACAAGAGCCCTATTTACAAAAGTGTTAAAAACTAATGGAAGACAAGAAGAAATGCTTTTGTTTTGAAAAGGGGATGTTTGACTTTTAGTTTGAAGCAGGTCCCACGACCATTTTACGTTCCGCCCGCAATGCATCATGGGGTGATTGAGTATGACTAGTGTGCTCACCGTGCATATAGTATACATTCTTATTTCTCGTGTGCTCAATCTTTCCATACTATCTAAAGTGAACGCACTACATACTCATTTTGACATCAGACTTAGTATGAGTAGTACGTTAGTATGACATTTCAAACATTGCCATATTCATCTGTCCCTGCAACTTTTTGTAAAGTATATACAGTAAATATTACTTTACTCCTACATGCTATATGGAGTTAAATAAGTGACCTACACACAAATGTGTCCCAGACAATTGCATCCATAGCTAATTCCATACGTAAAACATGAATCTTAAATGAAAGAGTGGACAGCTAATTTGAATTGACTGGGGAGTGGAGCTAAACAAATCCCAAACCAACAGATAGGAAGAAATCCACCACTTTTATTTAGAAAGTCCCAAAAAATAATCAAGTTAGCACACATTCCATATACAAAATGTCAGTTAAAGAGCCTAAATGTGCAATCAAATTAATAAGCATCTATGATTTATAACATTATTGATGAGATATACATACATATATATATATATATATATATATATATATATACATATATATATATATATATATATATATATATATATATATATACATATATATATATATATATAACAAGAATAGTAGAGTAGTTTTACCCCTCTGCTTGTTGCAGTAAAAGGACTTTAAATGGAATAGTTTAAAAGGCAAACAAACACAAATTAAGACAAGTTAACACGAGTTATTACTTTAAGCGGTTTCGTAAATGCAGAAATCATAAATGAAAATAACATTTCAAAAAAAAAAGAATCAGGAAAAATATACTTCCAAAAGTAGTTTGATTTATTTATACTTGAATGTATTATAATGTATAAAAACATATGTTATTATGCGTATATGTTAAACATTGTATATCCAATTTTAAAATGATTAATCTCAGAACTTTACAAATATAATGAAAACAAATGATTGGCAGGTTGTGAAACAATGTCTTATATCTGTGGCAACGACATGCAACTGGCGCAACAAATTGTCAAATTAATGCAAAATGCATAAAGACAGGGAAAAAAAAGTGAAAAGGCTATTGGATCAGCGCTGTCATTGCCACCAACTACACACCAAATTACAAAAGTTACAGAATGTATCATTTACATTCACTGAGATGACAGCAATCGAGTATATTGAGTCTAAAGCGTTATCTACTGGCTCATGTACTTATTTGGCATTTTAAACCATTATGTAAACCATGTGGATGCCTCTTAATAATACCATTATTTTTGTTGTTGTTGATGGTTTCCATTCATTGCTTGTAAACAGGTTATTTTACTCTTGTAGGTAAAACAACAGCCCTCTTAAAACAAACCAAAAAAGAAATGATGCAAAAAAAAAAACAAAACAAAACAAAGAAAAGTTTCCCATAAAACATTCGGCACCAACTTTAACAAGAAAAACATAGCAGTTCTGACGTTGAATGTCAAGCATTGACATTTATTTTATACCACCACCAAATGTTAAACAATAAAATATACAAGAGTAGGAATAATTACATGAATTCAACATCTTACCCTCATCTGTACTGTATTTGGCTTTGAAAATTTCCAACTACGAGTTGTTTTTTCTTTTCTTTCCTTAAACTCACACATTAAGATATTAAATCCAACTATATGTAAGCAAGGTTTTTTAAAAGCTATTTTGTGAAAATACTTCAAAATATTTTTTTATATTTTTTTCCCCCCCGATAATTTTCTTAGAAAAAAAGGACAATATCACATCTTAATGCAGATGATATCAAGTGTGCTTGAAAATCCTCTCTGGTGGGTACAACACCAGTGTGTTGGTTTCATCTCAACCCAATGATGGTGACTCACACAAACACTGAATCCATGAAACAGGTCCTCAACCAAGCCGTGAATTCCATTTCGATCCAGTTCAGACAATTCGGTGGAAAAGAACGGCGTCAAGACTTTGGAGTGGAAAAGTGCCAAAACCTTCTGAAATGTACTCAAGCTCCACTCGCAAAAAAAGTTGTTCAATATGGTTTGAAAAATGAGGCGTGAGTGAGAACATAAGTTTTTTGTGAAGGACAAAATGAGCTGCCCCCATTTCTGACTTTCTCCTTTTCACCACAAAAAAACAAAAAAAAAAAAACAAAAACAAAAACTTGGACTTGACGGAGGGGGAAAAGACGGAGAACGAAACTCTCTATTGAAACCACTGTAAGGCACTCAGAAGTTTCTCACTGATCAGGATAGATCTGTCAGGCTGACGTCTAGTTCCATGTCAGGTCTCACGTAAGGGACGGCATGGACAGCCTTTGGAAACTCTGGAGTCATCACCCGACCATTCTCCCCAGTACTCCCTGTGACAGAAAGTCTTGCTTTATTCCTCATGGCGTCCCCAAAGGTCATCTATAAAAACACACAGAGTCACGTGTACACCCAGACACAAGCCGGCACAGTCATTATCACATTCACACCATACACAGACACAGAAGTGACCAGTTAGACAAGCTACAGTATGACAACATTTATAGGAATATAAAAATATCAATGCATAAAACACGAGAATGTAGATGGGAACTGAAAGTGACGTCTTTGAGTAACACAATCCAAGATGCATGTGATCATGTCAAGGGCTTCAGCATGGTCATTGCAAGCCAGGGTTAGGGTCAATTACATTTTAAAATTACAATTACCTTTTCAATTATCCATGTTCAATTACAACTCAATTATGATTGCATTTTTTTTTCTTTCCAATTCCCCCCCTGAAAGTAAATTACATTCTCAGTTACTAAAGTTCAATTACAATTAATCACAATTATTGAGCCTTTATTAAAAAAGCCCATAGACAACCTTCCTCTCGTGTTAGCTTTCTGTTAGCATCTCTTTTGATAACGGGTCAGTTTTGACCCATGTCTTAAATCAGCTGTAAAATACTTTAAATAATATTAACTAATTTGTTTTTCATAACTTGGTTTCCTTGATAAGCTTACTAATCAATGACAATATTGATTATAATGTTTATGGTGTGGGTGTCTGGGTCAGTATACCCCTAAATGTATTTATTTAAAAAAATGTATAATGATCCTCAAGAGAACCGACAGGAAACCTATAAAACATGTTTTAATAATTACGTATGTGTGAGCCATAGAACTATAACGTTGTGTCCCAGGTTCAGAGGTGTAAAGAGTACTGATATATTCTATTCAAGTAGAAGTACTGTTACTTTATTGAAATTGTACTGTCATGCATCAAAAACTCAAGTACAAGTAAAAAGTAGCTCAATTAAATAGTACTCAAAATAAAAGTTACTTTCCCCCCTCATGTTTAATTTTGGTAATAAATCTTGTCACGGTTCCCTTGCATACAGTAAACATCTCATGTATAAACAAAAAAATTAAGAACTCACAATTGTAACTACATTTATTTTCCACAAAAGCATTTGTATAAAATAAAAGGTTTGTCAAAATGTACACCAATGCATTCAATTAGAAATAATAAAATATGTTAGGCTCTAAGTATAGATTTATGAACTCTAAATCTGAGAAAATAACCATAATCTGATTGTTGGCTATGATATGATGCATTTGATTATTGTCAGTTCATTTCATTTTTTGTAGTTTTACAATGTCCGTTGATCATTTTATAACAAAAAATAACAATTTACTCAGTAATGGTTGGGTGTAGAAATATATACAATTACTTGACTTCTTTTAAAACATACTTAAGTACAAGTAAAATTATTGATTTAGAAATATACTCAAAAAAAGTACAAATACCCATAAAAACAACTCAATTATAGCATAATTATAGTACTTGTAATCTATTACTTTCACCTCTGCCCAGTTTTGCTTTTAATGAAATTGTTTTCACAGAATTTTCATGCCAATTACAATTATAATTCATCCCAACCCTGTTGCAAGCATTGTTGTAGAAATGTGTTACTGTGACGAAAGGTTATTACGACAAGCCTGGCCAACAACAGTCATACATGGAAATGGGTTTAAACAGCAAGGAAACTTAACAGGACGAACACGGGTTTAGGTTTTACAGGAGTGTTGTTTCTCTCTCTCGCTCTTTCTCTCGTTAAATCATAAATCACCAGTGCATACAGTTCTTTGGCCAACCTCTTCATTCACTTAACACTGAAGAATGGGAACGAATGGAGCCAAAAAAAAGAAACGTGCATTTGGGGGAATTTATGAAAACCTCGTTCCCTACCCCCTAAATTTTTACACTTTCGATTCCATATACGTTGTAACCTTCCTTATAAGTTGCAAAATTCTGTGAATTCTGCGAGGAAGTTGGGTTAATATTCTGTGCATTCTTTGCCACCTTCATTCGTTTCGCCTCGGCTCGGGACTTGTAACAGAACTCGATCAAGGCCACCAGCATGGCCAGACCGAGTCCTCCGACCAGAATGTAGAAGACCCCAGCCACGTTGCTCAGGCTGAGGGCGCTGGTCTTCTCCTGCGGAGAGCACACGAGACGGGAATCAGAAGCTGGGCAAAAGGGCTTCACGATTAGTGAGATTTGACAATGAGGATGAAGGAAAACATCACCAAAAAACACAAAAAAAAACTCCAAACACACACAAATCACATTGCTCAAATGCAACACAGTATTTTTTTTTCTTCTTCTAATTATAATGATATTTTTGAAAAAAGATGGAAATTGAAGGGACAAAATGAAATGTTTCAAGTAGCGATAAATCAAGAATCAGTGTCCTGTTCGTTCTTTGATTATTCAGTTTTAAAACCAAATCAACATAATTAAATTGTGTGGTTATTTTATTTTACTGACTTAAAACCTAAACATAAATACAGAAAAATCAAAAACCAGACAAGCAGCATTTTTCCATTTTAAAATTAAATCTTGTTCTATTTGTGTGATATTTGGATATTTACGGGAAACTATGAGGAGAACTTTATGTTTTAATCTCTCTCTGGGGAGACCCACAGACGGGGGCGGACTTTCTCTGCTGCATTGGATAAAAATGATCTTGTAGCATGTTGTCCACCTCACATGATCACAAAGAGGCGTAATTTGTGTGTCGATGATGTTTCGTTAAAGAGTTATTATCTGTAAATATCATGTCAACTTTACCGAACAGTGTTGAATAGATGTTAGAAGTTCTACGATTTGACACTTTTGCAAAAACAAGTAGCTTTTTTGAGTTATAATACCGCTAGCCACTAACGGCAGCCGTCAACACAGACGGAAGTTGATCACAAGACACGAGGAGCACCAGTAGATAAACTGTGTGGTTATTTTGTTTTACTTAAAACCTAAACACAAATACAGAAAAATCAAAAAACCAGACAAGCAGCATTTTTTTTGTTTTAAAATTAAATTCTGTTCGTGTGATATTTGGATATTTATGGGAAACAATGAACGAGCGATTCATGTTTTAATCTCACCACGCAGAATAGACTTTTTCTCCCGGACAAAGAATTAGCAACGCATTGCTGTCACATTACTGATGAACTGGTGAATTAAAATATTAATACACATATACATTTTTAAAAGGATGTTACAAAAAGCATGCACATGATTGACATGTGAAATAAGGATAATGAATCTACTGGTGTTCCTCGTTTGTGTAATTGTTTTTGCAAAAGTGTCAAATCGTAGAAGTTCTAACCATTGTTCCACCATAAAACAAAACTAAAAACATGAGAAGCTTTATACTGAAACATCCACAGACTGCATGAAAATGTGAGCAGGACCAGAAAACTGCTGAAATATATCCTAAACAGTCCTATAGTGTGAGGAGACCTTTTTCCAAGACCTGTGGAGGGAAACCAGGTGCAGTGGACTTCAGCTCTGGTCGTGTTCTCTCTGACTGAATGTGACGTGATTAAGGTTTCGCTTGTCCGTTGATATCAAATGTTATGGCAATTTTTATATTCATCATAATATCGTCAAATGTGTGTTCATGTGTACAATTTGTCATGTTTTAATACATGATGACTGCATTACTCTTCGCACTTTTGAACAGCTGAGTCATGTTAGATTAAACAGCACAGATCGTATTGTACTCAGTGCAACACAGAGTCTTCATCATCCTCAAATGTTTCCACTGTTGGGCATCTGACTCCCTCCTTCTCCTCACCTCAGGGTGGAACTTTTTCTGTTATCTGTATAAAAGCTTAAGCTGTGAAACTGTTAGTTAGAGTGGGTCTTGACTTTTTGCTCTGCCACGAGCCTTTTGCCTTTCATTCTTTCAGGATGCTTCTTTTTTACTCCTTTTTTATTTAATTTTATAATAAACCTTTTTTATAAAATCATCAATGCCTCGCCTGGACTCCATCATTCAACCAGAGCAATAAATCATGTCTCCAAATGAGGTCAACCGCAAATTTGCCGTGACACAAAGTTTTCACAAAAAGAACAAGATTTCACTATTGTTATTTTAATTTTAAGACACAAAAATGTTGCTTATCTGATTTTTGATGTTTCCGTGTTTCTGTGTTTCTGTTTTGGCTTGTCATTTTGATTTGGTTGTTAAAATGGAATAACCAACGAACAAACAGTACACAGATTATCAAGCCTTAGAAGAGGCGAAGGTTGCTAGAGAAATGTCTTTTGGATCTACATGAGAAATTTGTACTGCACAGGGACCATTTACGAGGGTGACCCATTACAAAAGGGCTAAACGTGCTCAAAGAACTTTACTCAGAGACAGAGACAAGAGG